>NC_090191.1:5211524-5511524 GCF_024679245.1 Pseudorasbora parva
CGATCAAAATAACCCTTGTCAAAAAATCCTTAAGGATTTTTAATGGAAATCTGTACAGGATTCCATTAAAAATTTCTATCATATTTTGGAACCGTTCCTATAGGATTCCGTTAGAAATAATCTTATAGGATAATTTATGTCTTGTCCTTTAAGATTCTTATCTGGTTCCTATAGGATTCCGTTAGAAATAATCTTATATGATAATTTATGTCTTGTCCTTTAAGATTCTTATCTGATTCCTATAGGATTTTTTGGGAATTGTCTTATAAGATAATACATAAATATCCCGTAGGATAAATCCTAAAGGATTCCAATAAGATTCCAAATGTAATCTGATTCCTATTGGATTCTGTGAGAATTGTCTTATAAGACAATACATACATATTCTGTAGGACAATTTCAACAGGATTTTATTGGATCCAATTGGGTCTTTCTCTCTCTCGCTCTCTCACACACACACGCACGCACGCACGCACGCACGCACGGTTTTGCTATCTTTGCTTTTTACATGGTAGGGAAGGCATATTCGGACACAGCAAAGTGTACCAAGGCTACTATGTCTGAATACTTGGTACACTGTAAGAAAAAAAAAAAAAGTAGAATTAGACCCTTTTCACATTTCCGGGTTTCTCAGAGCGGAAGTCGTCATAGTTAGGTTAACTTCCCTTACGAAAAAGAACTATGGTTTTACTATAGTAAAACTGTAGTTTAACTATGACTGTAGTAACCGACGTGGTATTTTGGTGCGAAACCATTTTTAAAAACATGGTTTTACTACAGTTATATTGTAGTAATACTATAGTAAAACTGTAGTTTTAATTACTGTAGTAACTGGTATTTTTAACAACCATGGTTTTAATACCATGGTTTTACTACAGTTATATTGTAGTAATACTACAGTAAAACCATTGTAACCATGACAGCAGTAACCATGGTTTTTGCAGTAAACATGGTTTTAAAAAACATGGATCATGTACCATAAATTGGTTGTATTACCACAGTGCAGCCATGGTTTCACTAAATTATCTGGAAGTACATTTAAGTAATTAAGTTACAACAAACATCTAAATAATAACAACAGAAAGAAGTTACCATTCTATGATACAAACTTTATTACAGAAATTACATAATCTGAACAAAAATATAAACTTTCATGTGTTCTCATGTGACAAAAAAAAGTTGTAAATTATTTTTGATAAAGTGGTGCTGTGCAATGGTTAAAAAATTCAGTTGCTAATTTACAAATAAAAAAATAGCAATTTGTTCCACTGTAATAATTATTTATATACAAAAATAACATTGTACAAATAAAAATGACTTAAAGCACCTTTAAATACACAGCATCTTCCTCCTCTAAAATGTCTATAAGCTATAAACATGTGCCCAAACCAAGCATACGTTTGCAATTTATACTGTACATAAATTAACAGGATTATAACAACATTACTTAACAATTAATTACTTTATTACTTAAAAACATTACTAAAATTTTATTTTATTTTTAAGAAAAAATACATATACTACACAATAAAAATTAGAAGAAATTAGTGTTTTTTTTAAAAATAATGTTTAAAATGATATCCACTCACAATAGATGAAGACATGAAGTCTCCTGGTGGGGGACGAATACATTCTAGGTGGAAAAGTGTTCAAAAGCATGTGATGCAGCATCCATGCCAGCAGCTGTCAGTGTGAAGTCTGTCATATAGGCCGGCAGGTTACAGGCCAGCTTTGGTTTGGTTCTGTCTTGACCTTCAGCCCAAAAGGATGTAGGAGCTAAAATGAGAAGAATACACACCACATTAACACACGGCTTGCTGGAATTCTTAACTTTACTATCGAGTAGCCATTTAATAATGTCCAAGTGCAATGATGTCTATTCATTCAGTATTTTCACAACCCATAAATTATTATGGCTCCAAAAGTAAAGCAGAAAGAATGTACATTAAAGGATTAGTTCACCCCAAAATGATAATTCCTGATCTTTTACTCACCCCAATGCCATCCAAGATGTTCATGTCTTTCATTCTTCAGTAGAAAATAAATAAACATGTATATACTTTTTAACCTCAAATGCTCGAGTTTGATGATGTAAGGCTTTGTGGCGTCATTACGTTGGAAAGGTCAGGCGTGTGATGTATGTGGAAGTACCGTCCCAGTGTTAAAACAAACGTGCAAAGACTAAATCAAACACCCTTTACAAAAATAAAAGGTAAAACAACGATGTCGGACAATTTTAAAGTTAGAGGATAACATGAGATGGAGTTTTACGGCACTGGGTCAGCACTGACCTTTCCGCCGTAATACGCAGTGGGAAAACAACATCAAAGTCGTGCATTTGAGGTAAAAGGTATATAAATGCTTTTTTTTATTTAGTACATGACCGATGGAAATTATCAGGAAATTTTAATTTTGGGGTGAACTAATTCTTTAACAATACAGAACATGATTTTAGATTCAAATTCAATTTCTATTTGTTATTAATCTGCCAGGTTCTCACACCAGCCAATCACAGCGCTCCCTCTCCCGAATACTGATTACTCACACCTGAACCTCATCACACTCATCTCCACTACAGATAATACCAGTAAAACTCAATAGTTTTGTGACCTGTTTTAATATAAACAGGGTTTGTGTTTTTAGGTTTACTTGTTAATTTAATATTGCTCATACAGTGTCACTTATGTTTTGAATGTCAAAGCCTTCTTAATATGTATAATTTTGCTAAAGAAAATAACTAAAATCATGCTGATATTATGTCAAATATTATGTGAAATACATGCATATAAAATTACCTTCCTCAGTTCACCCGTTTCTTACAGCTCTGTCAGCAGCTTCCTCCAGAAATGTTGTCCTCTTCCCCTCTGTTGTAGATGGGTTATTTTGTCCCTCCTGAAATCACAGAACATTTTTACAATATTTGTTTGCCAGTTTGCAGCTAATTTTCGTGCTCCATGTAACTGACATCATCGATGAACAGCAATGTTACAGTGTAACGTAGACTCACTGTATTCCGGACATCACGGTATTCCGGACACTTGAACTTTACAGCGATTTCTATAAATAAACACTTCCTGGTCATGGCATCTATATATATCCGTGTGATCTTTGCCTCCTCCTCTTTCGAGTCCAACCAACCTTGCGTTCACAGAGCCAGTCATTTCAAAGATATCAACGTGAGTTTCTAACGTACACCAATGACTGTTCAGAAAATGGCGGGGGGAGGGTTTTCCGGCAGGACAAAAGGAAGAGGGGAGAATACCTCGGCTCTTAAAACTTGTTTATCCGTGGTCACCCACTAGAAAATTACACACAAAAACAATTCTCACGGTCTTATAAAATAATTATGAGTTACAATTTGCAAATATTTGTATTTTTTAAGGCATATAAACGTTCAATAAGGTACTTTGTGCAACATGAATTTGAGTGGCAGCCGCGCATCACTGCACCCTCATTAAAACACCTCAAGTTAAATTAACGTTCATGTTAAATGCTGTTTTAAAGGTCATTTCAGCACATCTGCATAATTTCACGTTGTCTGGTTAACTAGAACTGCACACACTAATAATAACATGCAATTTATCAACATATTAAGCCAAGTTAACATTTCTTTAAGTTATAAAGTTAACTTAAGCCATAAAAGTAACATTAATAACATTAACGTTAACTTAATCATAACGTTATAATAATTAGTTTGAGGACCCAATAAAAATGAATCAAACTGTTAGACTATTTTATAAAAAGGAACTTTTAATGACTGTTAAGAACATCAAGAAACATCAAGAACATCAAGAAACATCAAGAACATCAAGAAACATCAACAAAAAACTAACGTTACAAAAGTACGTTAACACTAACATTAATCACATTGTTATATCTATAAAAATGCAGTCCATTATAAAAATTTAATTAACATTGAGAACCCAATACAAATTAATCTAGACAAACTTAACGTTATTTTATAAAAGGAACTTTTAATAACAAAATGAACATCATCAAAAAACTATATACAATTAACATTAAGGTCATGTTTCCCCCTTTCCCTGGTGTGTCCTGGCCTCTCTCCTCGCCTGTTAAAAAGAAAAACATTAATGCTTTAAAAACACTTGAAGCCATAACTTAAGTAAAAGAACTCACAACAGTAATGTTACAATTTTAGCATTAAGTTACAGAAAAGCTTACAAATGCATGTCTTCTTTTGGTAACTTTACGTTAGGGAAGAATGTCAGGGAAAAAGAATTACAGCAGGGAAATGCTAGACGCAGCATTAAATGCTGTAAAGTCAGGAGAAAGTGTGAGGAGTGTCTCTCAGAAATTTGGGATACCGAAGTCTACTCTGTCAGACCACAAGCTGGGGAAATCTGAATGTGGTCCTCATCCAAATAGGGCCCTTACCCTGGAGGAAGAAGAGTCGTTGGTAAATTATATCGTTTGGATGGCAGATCATGGTTTTCCACTAACCAGAACCATTGTCAAGTGTCTTGCCCTAGAAATAATTAAAGAGAGCAGCCGCAAGACTCTTGTCAACCTGGAGACGGGGTTGAGTGACAACTGGTGGGTCCGCTTCAAAGCTCGCCACCCAGACCTGACCACTCGGACACCGGACTCTCTTGATAGGGCCAGGGTCCTCGCTGCAACACCTGAGGGCATAGACAATTTTTTTAAGCTACTTGTAAATATAATCAACCTCCACAGTCTGCAAGACAAACCTCATCAGTTGTGGAACTGCGATGAGACGGGCTTCGGAGATAAGCCCAAGTCAAGGGAGAAGGTGATCTGCCAGAAGGGAAAGCGCCACATCTACCGGCAGCAGACGACCACCAGGGAGCACATCACGGTGCATGTAGCAGTTAGTGCAGCTGGTGAAAGTGTCCCTCCCTTCATTATATATCCCCGCTGCCTTCCAAGTGTGGCGTATGCCTTGGGTGGACCAGAAAATAGTCTTTACGGCTATGCTGACAAAGGCTACATGACGGCAGAGCTGTTTTTGAAATGGTTGGACCATTTCATTAAATATGCCCCTCCTGCACGCCCTCTAGTCCTTATAATGGACCAGCACGAAACCCACTGTGGCCGTCAAATAATAGACGTCTGCAGGGAAAACCAAATTGACATTCTCCTCCTACCCCCCCACACAACTCACATGCTGCAGCCACTGGACATTAGTGTTTTCAACCCCCTGAAGGGAGTGTTCAGCACACTGGCCAGTCGCATGGGCCTGGTGAGAGGAGACATGGTGGTGGGCAAAAAGCACTTCTCTGCTGTGCTGAAACATGCCTATGAAAAGGCTGTCACTGCAGCCAACATCAAGGCAGGATTCCGGAAGGCAGGAATCTACCCTCTGTCAAGAGAAGCAGTGGACATGACACAGGTTAGGTTCTTTATTGTATTCCCTAAAAATATTCCTATTAATTGTTATGCAACTTAAATCTAACATATTGAGAAGAATACCAGTTTTTAACTTGAGCGCTTTATCTAGATTGTAAAGCTCATACCCAGCTCCTCCACGGCAGCCGCTGCTCCCTCATCTGCTGTGCCCAGCTCCACCACAGCAGTGGCTTCTTCCTCCTCTGCTGTGCCCACCTCCTCCACGGCAGCCGCTGCTCCCTCATCTGCTGTGCCCAGCTCCACCACAGCAGTGGCTTCTTCCTCCTCTGCTGTGCCCACCTCCTCCACGGCAGCCGCTGCTCCCTCATCTGCTGTGCCCAGCTCCACCACAGCAGTGGCTTCTTCCTCCTCTGCTGTGCCCACCTCCTCCACGGCAGCCGCTGCTCCCTCATCTGCTGTGCCCAGCTCCACCACAGCAGTGGCTTTTTCCTCCTCTGCTGTGCCCACCTGCTCCCCTTCACCTGTCTGTCCTACTTGCCACAAAAGTAAAAAAAATTACTTGGTGGAAACTGGCCTCATTCCACAATATTTAGCAGACATCCTGGTCACACCCACCTTTGGCCAGAAAGCGGAAGGGATACGGCGCCGGGTGCCACTGCAAGCCCGGGTCATTACAAGTGACGATTATGTGGCACATCTTGACAACCTGGAGGCTAAAGAAAAAGAAAAAGATGAACAGAAGAAGAAAAGGAAGGAGGAACAGGAGAAGAATAGGGAAGCAAAAAGGGCTAGACAGGCTAAGGGAGTAAGAAGAGTAGCGCCTGTAATTGATGATGGCAGCTACTGTTCAATCTGCAAAAGCACCTTGCCACCAGGGTCCAATGCAGAGGTGGATGAGTGGATCCAGTGTGACCTCTGCCAGCTGTGGTTCCACATGGCGTGTGTGGGCGCAGACACTGTCCCCGACGGAGAGTGGCTGTGTCACAAGTGTGGTGTCACTATATAAATAAATGTAAATAGATGTAAATATAGATAAACAGTTAGATATTGTTATAAAATGTAAATTGTTATTGTTAAAATTAAGTTGTGTTAATGGGTTAATTTAATGTTATTTGTGTTCATTCTGTTTTCTTTTTAATGTTAATGATCAAGTTTATGTGGGGGAATTAGTTCTCTTTTTTTAATAATTAAACTCGTTCAATAATTCACCAAATTGGCAGAATTGTGTTTATTTATGGTAAATTAATCCTCCACATGGCTTTACATGAACAGTATTTCTAGCTATAACAATTTACTACGATGATTTAAAGTTCTTAATGTTATCAACGTCAGTTTTCAGATGCGCACCACGATTTTGGCCTACCATGTGCTTTACATGAGCAATCGTCGATTAAAAGAGTGTATAGACACTTATAAATACTAAATATACAACACATGAAGATTAATATCCTTATTTTACCAACGTATAGTAGTTAAAATGTAACATTATGTGTTTAATATTAGAAATGACTCTTCCTTACCTGTCCGAAACACAGAATATAATGTTACCAACGCCAGTTTTCAGATGCGCACCACCGGTTTGGCCTGCCATGTGCTTCAAACGAGCAATCGTCTGATTAAAAGAGTGTATAGACACTTATAAATAATAAATATACAACATATGAAGATTAATATCCTTATTTTACCAACTTATAGTTGTTAAAATGTATGTGTTTTATATTAGAAATGACTCCTCCTTACCTGTCCGAAACACAGTGAGTTAAAACGTTCAGCCGTCCGGAACACTGTGAGTCCTAACGGTAATCCGGACACTGCGTCTCCTGGCAGTTTTTTTAAGATTTCTCTAAAATGATTCGTCCAAAATGTGTCAATCAAACTTTGAAACGTGTGGAAGGCATGTCCCCAGAGACAGACGAACCAATCAGGTTTATTTTACCGCGGATTGATATCTTACGGGACTTTTTACTGTGCAACATGTCCGGAATACAGTGAGTCTACGTTATACTTTTAGATTTTTGATACGTACCATTGACAAATTAGCAGCAAAACCTTAACAAAACTATCAAAACATTTAAGTTTCACATAAAGATTTATTTAAAAGCTCAAGTTCTCATAAACAAGGGCTCAATCGATCAAATTGATAGCGTTAGCTTAAGTTACCCTCTTGTGAAAACGGTTGAGATGCTGACTTTTCCCGAAGACACTAAACCATTTCTATCAAGTAAATATTCAACAGATGTGTGTCAGTTAACGTAAGAAAGGTGTCAGGAACAGTTGTGTGTATTATTTTTGTGGTTTTAGGGACTAAACTCACCTGAAACTAGTGAAAACAGCGCCTGAGGAAGTGCTGCTCGTTTGACTCCGAGTCCCCGTTTCCATGGCAACTCTGCTCCAGTGTGGTTTGAAGAACGCGATTCGAATGTCCAACGCGCATGCGCATTAAAACGCCACAGTCACACATCATTTACATAAATAACCATCTAGATTTAAAACATTACATAAATAAAAAATCATTGACATTAAATCATGAATTTAAAATTAATTAGTCATATGAGCCATTCATAGGTGCAAAATGCCACCCCTGTACTAGATAGTGAGACAAAGTGGCACTTTTATATATATTTTATATTAATGTATTTTGTATTATTATAGGAACACTCAACCTAATTATTTCATTTGAAAGTGTGATTGTTTTTCTATGCAAACGCTTTGCTTTGGTTATATAACAATATTAAGCCAATCTCTGTGTTTTTTCATTGAAAAGTGAAATTCCATTAAAATAAATCAGATTGTCCTATAGGATTCTAAGAATCCAATAAGATCCAACAGGACAAAGTGAAATTCCATTAAAATAAATCAGAATGTCCTATAGATTCTAAGAATCCAATAAGATCCTATAGGACAAAGTGAAATTCCATTAAAATAAATCAGAATGTCCTATAGATTCTAAGAATCCAATAAGATCCAACAGGACAAAGTGAAATTCCATTAAAATAAATCAGAATGTCCTATAGATTCTAAGAATCCAATAAGATCCTACAGGACAAAGTGAAATTCCATTAAAATAAATCAGAATGTCCTATAGATTCTAAGAATCCAATAAGATCCTACAGGACAAAGTGAAATTCCATTAAAATGAATCAGAATGTCCTATAGGATTCTAAGAATCCAATAAGATCCTATAGGACAAAGTGAAATTCCAATAGGATTTTTTGACAAGGGCTTTTTCAATGATTTCGTCTATGAAGGGGAGATTTGAAATTGGTCTGTAGTTGCTCAATATGGAGTTATTCAGATTTCTCTTTTTCAGAAGAGGCTTAACTATTGCAGTTTTAAGGGCGGTTGGAAAAGTCCCATAGAGAAGTGAGGAGTTCACCACTTCTAGGAGATCTGCTTCTAAACAGTGAAACACACTTTTGAAAAAAGAAGTGGGGAGTGCGTCAAGGGCGCAGGTTGATGTTTTAAGGTGCTGTACTGTGTCTTCTAAAATTTTACCGTCAATTGTGTCAAAATCAGACATAGTCATTTTCTGAGGTTTTGGTCTGATCTGTCTGACCCCTGAGCAACTAGAGGATGTGCTGATCGCCTTTCTGATATTTTTGATTTTCTCTGAGAAGAAGGAAGCAAACTCGCTGTCTGAGAGCATTAAAGGGTTACTTCAGCGATTAGCATATGGCTTTGTATCAGTAGAAACCCTGGAGAATATTCAAATTATTGTGCTTTCCACTCTCATATCTCCCTGAGACGAGAGATTTATGCATTTTATTTCTGGAAAAATTCCTCCTATGATGCAAAATGACGATTTTTGCATCATAGGAGGAATGTTTGCCCAGAGGCTAAAGACTACAGCCAGCAGAGGGAGCCATTTCCGCATGTTTTGAATCCGGCATTGGGGGATGGGAGATTACACTCAGCTTGCAGGGAGAGCTCAGCTTGCAGACAGGATCATTTAAACGGAGCTATGGTGAGCAATGTAAGTCTTTTAACTTCTCAAATTCATTTCTATGAAAGTTAAGCTTGCAAAGGCATGAACTGAAACGCGCCAGACTGAACTCGCGTTGTGAATGTATGCCGCGAATGTAGTCGCGATTACCTCAGCTCTCAGTTAGTGCTCAGTGCTGTGAGACTCGCGCGGTGACTCATTCATTATATTGAACAGACACGTTCAGTTTTTAATTGTAGTGTCTCTAACTCAGTCACAGTAATGAAGTTGTTGGCGTTGGGAATGGCCTCACAGGGCAGTGAAGCATTCTGGGAATTGTAGTCTTTCATCCCCATGGGACAAAAATACATTTTCTGTCTTTTCTCAGTCTAGAAGACACCAAATTCAAAAATAATTCCACATTTTTACTGCATTGATGACCCAGTTTAAATACAGATTCATCTTCCCAGCGCTGAAGTACCCCTTTAAGAATGCGTGTGTTGTTTATGTGTTTGTTTATAATATTTGAGAAGAAGGTCTGTCTAGCTTTGCCAAGTTCAACATTGAAAGCATGAAGGCTGTCTTTATAGATGTTATAATGGACTACAAGTTTTGTCTTCCACCACTTTCGTTCAGATTTCCTGCATTGTCTTTTCATTATTTGAACTGCTGTTGAGTTTCTCCATGGTGCCTTTTGTTTTCCACTCTTTTTCCTGACTTTCAGAGGAGCAATTTCATCAATTACACTCTTAACTTTTGAGTTAAAGGAGTCAAGGAGAAAATCAACAGAGTCTGCAGATATGCTTGGTTTTAGAGATAAAGCCTTCATAAACAGCACATTAGTGTTCTCATTTAAGCATCTCTTTTTGACAGAGACAGATCTAGCTTCAATGGCAGGAGTGATTGATATATCAAAGAAAATACAGAAATGATCAGACAGTGCCACATCCTTAATAACAATCGATGAAATGTTTAGACCCTTACTGATAAGTAAATCTAGAGTGTGCCCACGATTGTGTGTGGGTCCATTTACATGCTGTGTCAAATCAAAAGTGTTAAGAACAGTCATGAGCTCTTTTGTTGTACTGGATTCAGCATTGTCTATGTGAATGTTAAAATCCCCAGCAATAGCAAAACAGTCAAACTCGGAGGAAATTATATAAGCCACACACCCTCTATGTAGATATCAGAGAACAATTTAACATATTGTTTCAAAACATTCTAGGGCACCTTTAACTCTTTCCCCACAAGCATTTAAAGGGGGGGTGAAACACTCAGTTTCAGTTAATCTCATGTCAATCTTGAGTACCTATAGAGTAGTATTGCATCCTTCATATCTCCAAAAAGTCTTTAGTTTTATTATATTTATAAAATAAATATAAGCTTTACCGGGTCTTTCTGGAAAAAAAACGAGCGCCTGGAAGCGTATCGTGTGGGCGGAGCAAAAGAATGACGAGTGCGAACAAAGCGGTGACGTCCTCAAGCGTGGAGAAACTCATGGCTATCGATCTCAGCTAATAGATATATGATCCAGAATCATTCGAAGGCTGAAATAAATTGAACAGGAGAAACAGCAACAGCAGGACGTCCGTCTCTGTGGTATGTACTGTATTTAGTGGCCTGTCAACATTTGTGTGTGTTTACTCGCAAAACAGTTTTGCACGTCAGACTAGTGTAACATTATACATAGAACAGCAATGGAGTAACCGTTGGCGCATTTGAATGACGAAGCACGCGATCGTGTTGTTTACTGATGTTTACTCACGCGACGATAGCCAACAGCACAGACATTTGAAGCAGTTTTACTCACCGGCTGCTTCCAAAGCAGGACCGAACCTTTATCGCTGGGACCGCTCCATCAAAAACACACTTCTTTGGTATGATTTGGTGAAGTCCTGTGACACCAGTGGCGTGGATATCCACCTTGCGACGCGACTGAAGCGATGTTGTGAAGCTTCCCGTCATTTCTGCGTTCAAATCGGTTCAAATGCAGTGCTGCCTTCCCGGAATGCTGTGCTGAAGCGTTAAAGTCGCTTGATGTCACCCATAGGAATAAAGTGGAGCGCGGCGCGACATAAGTGTTCACGGACGACTGGATCTGCACCTGAGAGAGTGTTTATGGGCGTGCATTTCCTCTCTCGCTCTAGTCACACGCGCGCGCACCCTACCCGGAGAAGAGCCCGTACAGCCCATACAAGGACCTTCTGCTCTTATTAACGTCAAGCCGACCCATACTCGAAAAAAACTCTCCGAAACTTGTGAGAAACCGGAAGGAGTATTTTTGACACAGAAATACTCTATCAAACGTCATACATTCGTTTTTGAAACTTTGTCTATGTGTAATAGGGTGGTGTAATAATGGCCAACCTGGATATCACCAATAGGGGGCAGTAAACCCGCTCAAGTCTCTCAATTAAATGAAAACTTGGCCTCTGGTGCAGTACATGGTCTTTATTTCTTTAAAAAAAACTGGTAACAAACTGAAATAAATCAACATAAAATACAATAAAAGAATAAATGCTAATAGCATACAAACAAAAATAACAGCAACAAGGGGGGCTGGATGGACTCATTTAGATGAATATCTAAATTTGGAAGTAACAGTCTCAGCTATTTCTAATATCACCATAAAGACCTGTATGGTCCACACGTGCTAGGCAATATGCAACCATAAAAATCAATCAACTGATAGTGTTAGTGTTATCACTGCATCACACCAAACCCTATAGCCGTGATGCTGTCTCCTCCAAGCTGAAGCCCCCCTAAAGCAACTGAATAAAAAGAAACGAAACAAAATCCATTAAATCATACCACATTCACATAACCAAAACAAAAAAAATGAAAATAAACAACCAAAACAAATTATAAATAAGCATTCAATACTGGGAAAAAACAGTGGTCTAGCTACAATCAGCTCCCCGGTAAATCTGCCAAGACATGATTACACATTGAAATACAGCTCCATTCTATAAAAATATACAAATTACATATCAACCATAATTTTGGTGACGTACACTTTATAAAATATTAACATATTCAAGTTACCTTCACAATGTTTCCTGTATTAACCTGAACACATCATAATCAATCAAGTTCAGCAACCATACTGCAGTGTGTAACTACAATAAAACAAAACACTTAAAACAATGAACTACTGATAGCACACGATAAAAATCAGCACACCTACCAGAGTCTCATCAGCAACATAGACAGGGAAAAGCAACAACACGAACAGCCCTCAATCAATGACCGCGCTGGCAGGTGGCCACAAAAGTGAAACGTATGCACTCATAAGACACACAACTCCACTCTCTTTTACACTTAGTAAATCAACGACCTACCCGGGTATTATCAGCCACATGAACAGGAAACAGCAACAACCCATTTGCACTGTACACGGTGTGCTGAAACTCTCCGCGCTCCCACTAAAATCACGCCAAACACACGAGTGTGCCTCCCACTGAGTCGCGCCCTGCACGCTTTAAATCAGCTGGCCGGAAATCATGTGGTCCGCATTTCCCCTTGACGTCACATAAACAAACCCACTACATATGTTTAGGATGGGAATCCAAGTCTTTAACAGTGTAAAAAGCTCAGTATGCATGAAACAGCACCCCCCCCCCCCCCAAAAAAAAGTTGCCAGCCACCACCAGTGTTTTCGACCATTTTAACCAAAATTGAATAGCCCATAGAATATTTTTTATTAATATCTGAGCATGCAATATATCAAAAGAAAGAGCCGATCCTCTTTAAAAAAAAACAACAACAAAAAAACGTTTTATTCTAGCGTTTCCAGATCAGATTCAGAGCAATGATCAAACACAGATGGTTAACAATGATGGTCAACAATAACATAACTCTGAAACAAGGGCAGTTCTAGCCTACATAAGCTACCATTATTTTCTGATTAACTTTTATTAGACTCTTGCCTCCTGGACAGGACGACGTGGACAAGCAGGTCTGACAGGCACCACTGGAGGCAGTACGACCTTCGATGGAATAGATTCATGTATTCGCCAAACTTGAGGAGACTGGATCAAGAGGAGCTGCGATAAAATGCGTAACTCTTTCATGTGCCGTTGAGTTATGGGGAGCTGGCGTTCCAACTGTTCCAGATTATTGAAACACACAAAGTCCTAGTTTTGTATCATTCCGGCACAACTGAGGAACACCAGTGTAGTTAAAACATGTTCTTTTGGCATGCCCAGAGGTAGCCTCTCGATGCATGCCTCCAACCAAGGCATCCCATGCTCTCTATATTTTTTTACGTTACGGGAAAAGGACAGATCCAGCGACTCAATTTTGGAGCATACATCCCCAAGGTATGCTGCTGCCCTTGATGCAGCAGAAGGAATATTTGTAGGTTTGTAAAGCTCCACAAAATCCACAAAATTCCAGCTGGCCTTTCGGTTCCTGTTCTCATCATAGTACCTTATGTGTGGGAAGAACTTAATCTTCAACAATCCAAGCTCTAAGCAATGGACAGGATCCAGGCCCATGGTTATCACCAACTCAGCTGCTCGCCCGAACATGTGTGGATAGCCGAACCCTTTTCTTTCACAAACTTCCTTTGCAAATTCTTGGACTGTGCGGCAGTCCTTTAATGTACCAACTGGACGATCTGGCCCTTTCAAAGAATCAAATGGTATACGATCGTTCCTCTTGTACAGGTCCGAAAGAAGGATCCTGACCAAATCCTCCCCCACCACTTGCGGACCAGCCAAAAGACAATCGCTCAAAGGAAAGATCCGTTGGACTCTGTGCTTTTGTAGATCATCTTTAATCCAAGTCTCCAGAGGAGGCGGACTTTCGCCAACACTTGCAGCTCCAATTGGTCCCAGTCGGAGGAACCCCCTCAAACGAGACAGGCTATTTGTGCTGGTAGCACAAACTCCAAGTGGAGATGCATATTGACTACCATTCTTTTCTGATTAACTTTTATTAGACTCCGCAGGTCGAAAGAAATGTATGTTTAAACACCGAGCTCATTCTCTGCAGAGACCATCATTAACACCATCACCACTTACAGTACATGTTTTATTGAACTGAATACATTACAATCAACTAAAACGAATACGCAGGTTACTTCTCTGACGCGTGAATCGCAGCACAGTTCGGCACATACAAAACACTGTCAGTTCAATAAGGAAACATGCATCTCTTAAAGGGGCCACACAATGGCTGCGTCCAAAACCTGGAAAATACTGCCTTCGGAGGACACATTTCAAGGCAGGAAGGCGTCGAGCCACATCCAAATCTAATGTTTGCTTCACTTCCTGCCTCCTGAGATACCTTCGTTTGATCGATTATTGAAGGCAGCATACCTGTATCCTTCGCTGCCTTTGATATCCCACAATCCTGTGCTTTCCATTCAGAGATAGTTGAGCTGGGGTAAAAAGATGGCGTCCGAAAGTTGCGTTTGCGTGTAAATGTATGTTTTTTAACCTATATTTTGAGACACCCCTCGCTGCAGCCTGTAGCACGATGACGTTGCTGGATCAGATCCAATACGTACTGGATGGTGGATCGTTAAGGCAATGTCATAGCCTACCAATCTAACTTATAATGCGTATGCGCTAGTCTTAAGTGACATGTATGATCAATATTGCATATACAGTGGATGATGTTCTAAACTGTGTAGTTTTAGTACTGGTAAATTAAGTAATTTTTAATCTTTTCATAAATGTGATGCTTAAATGATCCTAGTTTCGCTGTACATGCATAACAGTTAAAATTGTTATGTATTCTGGTATATATTTGCTGTTGAGTGGAAGGAAAAATGAGTCAAGTAATTGTCTCTGTAATTTTAATCCTCAAGGTACAATGCAACACGATCTGTAAACAACTTAAAATATCAGTAGCCTACACATTCAAAATGCAAAACTGTTTCCTTTTTGCACAAGCGGTTTGATCATTTATCTATCCAGCAAAACTCTCTACTGCGCATGCAATATGATGTCCCCAAAACTCTACTGCGCATGCGTATATGACGTCATCAAATTGGGAATGAAACCACCGCGCATACGCGTCCAGTACGTGTTGGATCTGATGCAGTACGTCATCACAGGCTGCAGCGAGGACTTCTTGAATATTTTCCACTTCTGATGTCATTTTTAGCGAGAAATTACTAATGCAGTAATTAAATGTGTTTATTTCTCACCAAAGCTCTCTTTATTTTGCTTTAGATCATTAAACTGTTACACTGCCTTAGAAGTCTGTCCGAAATCAGTTTTGTGAGGTGCCTTCGAAATGTTGCCTTACAAGTCATTGTATGATAAGGCAGCGAGGTAACGAGCATAGACAGTAAAAGAAATGGACGGAGGGTTCCCATTGCCTTCTACGGCGTTAAGTGAGGTCAGTATAGGAGCACTTACTTCCTGATGGCTGAGCGAACTGCGCAGGCTCAAACTGAGCTTGACGACGTAGATGTGACGTGAGTCTCCTGTCTGACAGCTGTAGGTCTTCTAGTAGATGTGGAAAGTGAAAGCTGAATCACGTTGTTTAAATATTTTCTCCCGTTGCTTTTGGCTCACTATGGGCTTCTCCCCATTCTTCTCCCTTGACTTTATCAGACTTTATGTCTCCACGTCCCCCCGACTGTCTCATAGACAGTAAAAGATTGCCTGCGAGCGTCTCCTCAGGTCTATACGGTAATTTCTCAACTGTGCGACAGAGTCGCGTTGGTTATGACGCAATCGTTAGCCTATTTTTACAAAAACAGCTTCTACGGGGCGATAGTGTAAGATACAAGGTAACGGAGCCTTTTATGCATTGTCGTGTTTCTTTAGAAATAAGCAATGGACAAATGGAGTCTTTAAACGTCTCAGATGTAAAGTTATTCACTGTCAAAGTGACTCAAAAATGAATGGGAGTCAATGGGATGCTAACAGCAGGTGATGGCTTGGTTAGCAATGGCCGCCCCTATGGGTGGAACGCTTTCCGAGCGCTAGATTACCCCCTTGGTAACGAGTCAGCTGCCTAGGTTTTCGGATGCAGCCTATATTCCAGCTCTTAAAGGGGCCACACTATATTCTTACTCGTGGAATATGGACCTCTTCCTGGTATGGTACTGTCTGGAACTGGTGCGCTCCCAGGTCTGCCTGACAGCTTTCAAACCGTGCCCTGTTCTGAATTAAACTGCCAGTGTAAAAACTCCCTTTATTTAGATTCTTAAAATAATGAAAATTCTTATTCTGAATTTTTATGCTTAGGCCTAAGAGACATGAACAAGTTCTTTGAAAATCTTCCATGACCTTTGGTACATGTCTAGTCTTCATGCTCTGAGTATGGTTTTAATAAATGTACATTTGCATAAAGCATGCATTTTTGTCCATAGCCATTGTTGATTGAAGTATTAAAAACTTGAAAGATATTAATTTAAGGTACATTTAGAACTGATAAGACGGTGCGATTAAATATTTTAATCGATTGACAGCGATCAATCCATCGATTAAAAAAATTAACATAAGAGTTACTGCAACGCACTATGAACGTCGCTGCGCATTGCTTCATTGCGTTCAAGGTGCCGCAACGAACCCGCAGGAATTGATACTCTAAAGCTATAGCTTGAAGCTAAATATTTAGTTTTCTCTGACATGGGTGTGGCTATGGCAATTAAAGTTTGAACATATTGTTTGCAAACTGCAAATTAAAAACAAAGTAGTTGATATGCTGTGTTTTTTTTTGTTGTTTAGTAGCAGTAATATGCAGTTATTAGCTGCGTCCACTGTATTTTTTGTTGGTTTTCATGAGACCCCCCATTGAAATGACCAGATCAAAATTGTCTGGAGCCACCACTGTGAAGCGTTTTCTCACAAATAATAGACAATTCTGTGTTTGGCAGGTAAAGAATTAAGGGTTCATTTACATCCAAAACTCTTTCCTCATTGATCTCATGCGAATGCCTTTTCTCCAGTGTGAATTTTCATGTGTTTCCTAAGGTTTAGCTCTCGTGTGAAGCCATTTCTTCAGTGTGAATTGTCATGTGCCTGTTAAGGTTTTTTTTATTGTTGAGTGAAACTCTTTTCATACTGTTGGCATGTAAATAGCTTCTCTTTTCCATTGAAACTCTTTCCACAGTTCTCTCCAGTGTGAATTCTCATGTGAACAATAAGGTTTCCTTGTTGACTGAAACTTTTTCCACACTGTTGACAGGTGAACGGCTTCTCTCCAGTGTGAACTCTCATGTGACTGTCAAGGTTTCCTTTATGTCTGAAACTCTTTCCACACTGAGGGCAGGTGTAAGGCTTCTCTCCAGTGTGAATTCTCATGTGCCTTTTAAGGTTTATGTTTAGATTGAAATTCTTTCCACACTGTTGGCAGGAGAATGGCTTCTCTCCAGTGTGAATTCTCATGTGCCCTGTAAGGTTTACTTTAAGATTGAAACTCTTTCCACACTGTTGGCAGGTGTAAGAGCTCTCCCCAGTGTGAATTCTTGTGTGGGCTATAAGGTGTTCTTTATGTCTGAAACTCTTTCCACACTGTTGGCAGATGAAAGGCTTCTCTCCAGTGTGAATTCTCATGTGCCTTTTAAGGTTTATGTTTAGATTGAAATTCTTTCCACACTGTTGGCAGGAGAATGGCTTCTCTCCAGTGTGAATTCTCATGTGCCCTGTAAGGTTTACTTTAAGATTGAAACTCTTTCCACACTGTTGGCAGGTGTAAGAGCTCTCCCCAGTGTGAATTCTTGTGTGGGCTATAAGGTGTTCTTTATGTCTGAAACTCTTTCCACACTGTTGGCAGATGAAAGGCTTCTCTCCAGTGTGAATTCTCATGTGCCTTTTAAGGTTTACTTTTAGTCTGAAACTCTTTCCACACTGTTGGCAGATGAAAGGTTTATCTCCAGTGTGAACTCTCATGTGGGCTTCAAGGTTTCCTTTTCCACCGAAACTCTTTCCACACTGTTGGCAGATGTAAGGCTTCTCTCCAGTGTGAACTCTCATGTGGGCTTTAAGGCTTTCTTTATTTCTGCAACTCTTACCACACTGTTGGCAGGTGAAATAACTTTTCTTCTGAGCTCTTTTTTTTGAGGAAGGCTTTTTGGCCTGTGTCGATCTTCCTCCAGTCATGAAATCATGATGTTTATCATAATGGTCTCTCTCCTCTTCCCTTTCATTAAGTTCATGACTCTCCTCTTTCAGTTCCCTGATGTCTAGGACAAAAAAAGACTTATATAAAAATTTGTACATTTAAAGCATCAGTACCAGGGTATATCAAATAACCTATCCTATGAATCAGGGGTTAGCAGTTTTGGTCCTGGAGGGACATAAATCCTCACATAAATACATAATAATAATACATTTCATTTGTATCTGTGCTCTTCCTACCTGTATAAAAACTTAATATGTAGGAAATATACATAAATTGTTATCATTTGCACTGCATAAGTTATTAATTAGATTAATCCTTATTAAAGGTACTGAAGTTATTTGGTCAACAGCAAAGCATATTTAGTCAGCAATTACTTTTGTTCTTTACATTGTCATTATAAGAGGTTACTGTCACTTTAAAAATCTTCCGCTGTCTTCCATGATGCGGATGTGAGATGCTAAAGTCCCAGCTACAAAACGCGTGACTGTCCCCCACCTGCTCCTCTTCAGAAAATTAAATCCGCTGTCCAATTGATCACGGTATTTACATGAGGGTTCAGTTTTTTTGGCTGGAGTGCCTTCCGTCTCTACGTTACGTTAGGCATGTGCCGATATCAATTTTTCATGTTGCGATTAATTTATGAAGTTTTATCACGATATACGATATTATCACGATATTGAAATAAGTTGCAAAAAAAAGTGTTGCCATAGCATAACAGCTTTAAGAACTATTTTAGTATAACTGAATGTTTAAATACAATAATACACCAAAAATACATACAGCTCTGGAAAAAAAATGAGGGGACCCCTCATTGAGAAATCAATGTTAAGTGGTCCCTTGATTTTTTTCAGAGCTGTAAAAGTACAATTTTCAAACAGATTAAATTGCAAAAGAATTAGGCTATAAAGAACAACAGGTAGGCTTACAAATTACAATGAGGTGTCATTATAGCCTATTAAGTCTTTAAGTATTAAGTATTTGGTGCTGTGATGAACAACATTGAGATTACAAAAACGATTACAAAAATGTTTGCTGGTTTCCGGGGTAACCGGCTGCATTCTGCAGTTCATCAGCGCCCTCTGCTGTCACTGAGCGGCACTTCAGCAGCGCGTCTCCTTCACCGGTTCAGTCATGTGCAAACGCACGTTGGGCTTGTTTATATCTGAGCGCGTGTCCCTTTGACGCAGAATACAGCGGTGTTGAGCATTTATACGGTTGATGGGAAAAAAGTATTCTTGAGTGCATTCTAAAAAAAGTGCCCACGATAACAATATCGTGCATATTCATTATCGTGATAAATCGCATTATCGAAAATCGGCACATGTCTACGTTACGTCCATCATCCGTCTCTGTTTTGTTTGTTTTTCCTGCGTTGTCACTCGTCATCAGACCTCACACACTAACCTCGCGACAACGCCCACCTACAGTACTGTCGGCTATTGCAGATGGCAGTTATCGCGAGGCTAGTTCCAGAGCTCAGATTGGAAATGTTTTTTGTTTTTTTACAGGAAAATACTAATACGGGAGGACGGCGGGAAAGAAGGGTAAAATACGGGATTTTCTCAGCCAAAACGGGATATTTGACAAGTATGAATTATCATGATCAGAAAATAAAACCCTTAGCATGTTAGCCAGGGTTCAAAGTACAAAATGCATTTAAAAATCAGTGTTGAAACTCTGGTACTTGTCGGTTGCTCTGTAACTTTATGAATTTTGACAATGCATGGTTATGAGAATGTGATATGGTTTAGTGTGATCATCAAATCACAACCATTTTGATCAGGGTGGGAAATTAACACCCGCCAATGGTGGGTAATTTTTAAAGAGACTTTGCTGTGCATACCAGCCACAGTGGCGTGGATTGTAATTTTATTGGTTACTGCTTAAAGCATTCATTGTAACAGATTGGACTGCTTTTGTCAAAGAATGCTGTTGCTAGTTAGCCTGGAAGCCAGCCGAACTTAGCCCCGCCCACAACATTTTTAGGTCGGGCAGTTCGGATAGACCTACAAAGGTTTATCCAATTGATTTGTCTTTTCTGGTTCGGTTGAAACACGCCTCATAATCGCAGCCCAATGGAGCGGTTTCAGACTCATATTCTGACTAGAATTGAGTATGACCACGTCAGGCTAGTTGCTAGTAACAATAATGCACTTTTGTCGAGTAACACGCACTTTTGTCAAGTAACTCATTTAATTGGTTTTCAGCGCTGAGCTGATACAGACGACAAGAAAATTACCGGTTAAAAAAATGTGGCGACATATCCCCAGTGTTAAGAGGCCCGCCGCGGAGTCAGCATCTTACTCTTGCTGTTCACTTTTCTTAATCAACATATGAAATTAAAACATATTATAGGCTAGTATTTATGCATTTAAATAGGCTATGGTTTCTTTAACCCTCTGTCCGACTAATATGACGAGCAATCTGATGGATTTTTTCTTTATGACAGCGGGAAAAACTCACAATAGCTACGCTGTCATTTTTAGTCATACAGATAAGTGCAAGACATCATTATACACTATAAACTGTCTACTTTTATTTGTGTACATCACAAATAACAACAAAGGCCGTGAACGCAGGGAACAGATTATTTTAAATGCATTCCACTCCAAACGCTGTCTTCATTTCAATGTACTATTTTGTTTATTAACGCAAAAAAAAAAAAAAAAGATTTTAAAAGCAGTTCTAAATTCAGTTCATATTTCCAACAAACGGAATTCCAAGCCCAAAAAACGAAATCGGTAAAAAAAAAAAAAAAAAAAACTTTTAGTTACCACCATCCAAATTCAAACATTTCACTCTTTTAATATTAATAAATGCTTGAATAACATGCCTATATCTTTTTCTGTTAAAAATAATGCCTATTGCGGTGGCTAGGATATACACAAACCTATCAACACACGTGGCATAATTTTTGGAATGACTTCTCACGAGAGAAAAAAAAAAGTTTTAGCCGCATAACATCGGTTAATGGAAACGCAGTCATCTCAGATTTTTTTTTATCGACATTCAGAACATATAAAGTTTTGTGCAAATCTGTAGGCTATTGGAAACGAGGCTACTGTCAAACCTACACGTCATCAGAAAAATGCAAACAATTTGTTTGTTAGAGGCTACTTCTCACAGACATGAAAAATGTGTACAGAAACTTGAAATGTCCTCTTTTAAACGATTACGAAACAATTCGAAAGAGAAAGACAACAGAGCGCTCTGTTCATGTGAGCAGCTCATGATTGGCGTTTCTGTTCAGAAAGCTGCGCTCCATCACTGCATGTGCTGTGAGTTTAACCTGCATTAGACTAATCCTGACGCCGGAGCATTTAATTTAAGTTGCATACATTTTGTTCTTGCACTGACGTTAAAATTGTAGCCATTTTGCACATTCAGATAAAGGCTATACTATTAGTGTAATGATTCTGACAGTTTTTGCCATTGAAATGACTGGGGAAAAAGTGCCCCAATCAACCCGAATTCACCCTGTATTATGCTAATGCACTTTCTTTTATACATTTTAATTCTGGAAAAAAAGTGGCTGGTAAAATTGGGCATCCACCAGCCACTGTGAGCAAAACAGTTAATTTCCCACTCTGGTTGTGATTTAACTATATAAATATATAGATTGATGCGCTGCATGTTTCGAACGTTTTAAATTTTATTTTATAGTAAATGCTACACTGTAAATGAGAAACACCATTAGTTTGAAGCGCTGTCAATGTAAAGCCTTACCATGCCAATAAAGCTACTTGAATGTGAATTTGTCAATCGCTGACTGTGATGCAGTTTTTCAAATAGGAGGAAGATACACGACTCAACCACAGACCCACAACTTTGTTCATGGTGTGTAAACACTCAATTATATATTTTAAAATATCATCCTGGTCGCACAAAAAAAAAAGTTTATTAGCATTTTTGTTAGCGCCCACCTCTCACGCCGGAGACTCCGGTTACAGATATCCAAATGAATAACCTAATACAAGTAATGAACGTTATCTTGAGTTTTCACTCAGCACCATCTGTTTATATTTATGTGTAAGGCTATACAGACATCTAGTGCTTACAACTTGATATTGCAGATGATAAATGGTGCATAACTCAGAGTTAAATATTTAGTATTTTTTACTGAGTATTTAGGGTATTTTTTTGTAAAAATCCTCCTTAAGATCGAAAATATCAATGAAAATATTGACATTCTTCAAAATATCCTTCATTTAGAGCTGGACATCTAAATAAAGATCAAATGACCGAGCTTTGCGAATGAAACCAACCTGTTTGTTCCTCAGTTTCTTCATGTTTCAAATACTTCAATACTTCTTCAATCTTCACGTCTTCACTCTCCTCTTTCTTTATTTGTTCCTCAGTTTTTTCTTGTTTAAAACTTAATACTTTTTCAATCTTTATGTCTTCACTCTCCTCTTTAATAAACTCCATCTTTATAATAGTGTGTCACGTGGATCTCAGTCTCTTCTCCAGGAGTTTTTCTGTGTTTGTCCTGTTTAAGATGAGAATAATTAACAAAAGAAAAATAAATCCACACTACAAATTTTCACATTTTCAAATTTTTCAAGTATAAATTGAAACATAACAATAATTTAAATAAAATGAAACAAACAAAATGTTTGGACTTTTTTGATTTATTATTGCTCTGTGGAATATTTCCCCTAACCATTTATTTAAACAACTCGGTGATAATTTCTTTCTTAGATGAGCTAAACACCTCATCAATTATCTGATTTTCACAGGCAAGTCTTTATGACGCAGTGTTTGGTTTTAAATCTTCTCTCCTCACTCATTTTTATTTTGAATAATACATCCCACATTTGGTTTGAGTATTAGTTAGTCAGCTGTTGAATTCTGATGGTCAGCTTTTGAGTATCATTGAACTAAATTGAAATATGAATATTGTCATGAACCATCTCTATTCATCAGTTCAGTGACAGTTAATGGATCTAAATGACCTGATTATAAACACTCAAAACTAAAATGACAAATGAATAATATAATGCAAATTATTCAGCCCCTTATATATTAGTCAGTTTAACTATAATGATTTGTAGAAATCGAGACAGAAGCGCTTCGAATCATTTGTTGTGAATAAATCGGTTCAATTGACTCGGAGAGTCGAAAGCTCCGGTTCTCTGATCACTCGCCAGAGGTTTGAACTGATTCACGATAAAGAGCTAAATCAGGCGCTCGTTCAGTTACTCATGAGTTTATGTTACTTTACTCACACAACGCTGATAAATGTTAGATAAAGCAATGTATTTTTACACTTAATAATACATCATTCATTATATTTCGCTTTAAACTTTTTAAACGCTTAAAACACAAACCTTTCTTCAGTCGAGATACAACAGATGCAGGAGCGCTGCGCCGCCTTTTGACGTCATATATTAAACCAAAATAAAAGTCCCTTTCACACACTGCAGTCTAAAATCATCAAAGTACAGACATTAAAAAATGTTGCATGTGCAAAGGAGCAAAAGTACATAGAAATTTACCTAGAAATATATAACAAAAATAAGAAAAGAATACAATTTTCAGAGTTGCATGTAATGGAGAAATACATTTAATAACAAAAAAAGTAAGTTAATAATACAGTTAATATTAAGAGGAGAAAAAAAAATGAAAGCAATAAATGCATTCACCTTTTTGGGGTCTAATGGTGTACCTATTACTATTACTCCATGTAGATTCACATCTACAGTCCCAGTATTTGTGATCATTGTCCCATCATCATCCAGACGTGTGTTGACACCTAATGAACACGATGCTTTATTTATTTGTATTAAACTTTTTGAGAACTATTCTGTCATTTTTCGTTGTCGGTAATTGTATTGTATGTAATTTACATGTTAATGACAAAATTCTTAATTAATATTCAAAGTAACTTAGGCCTTTAGCTAGTTGACTGTCCTTTTCCTCTAACGTTACATGTATTTAATGCACATACTGAGCACTGTTAATGAGAGGAAGAGCACTGGACTGCTTCAGGATAGTGGGTAGATATATTTATTTATATTTAAAAATAGATCAATCTTGCTTTATGTACAGCAGGATTCTATGCCAGTTCATTTGTCTCTTTATTTTATTCATTTTAATCAGAGACCATGTGTGGCTGCAGTCGATATGATTTTACATCAAAAAGTCACTCAAAGTAAACAACATCCTTCAGTTTACATGCAAATGTCTTTATTTATGCCCCCACAGGTCCAACAGGAAATCTCACATTGACTTAAAACAATTACATCTGAATTTATGACACAAATGAGAAGAGCCTGGAAAAACATGACAACCTGCATCTGCAAAATGGAAGGAAATACAAATGTAAACTTGCCAATAAATACAGAAATGACACAGTACTACTGAAAGAAAGAAGGTAGAAGAAAGAATAATACTCCAAACTCAGGGGGTTCCACCATGAGCAATGCCCCGAAGCCTTTCAGGTTGTAATGGAGCCAGTTCTGCACCGTCCCAGCAATGATAAACTCTGATGCCTCTTATTATCAGCATTCACGGCATCTAAAACAACAAGAAGTTAGTAAATATTTGGAAATGTGATTAATTATACATTACAAATATAGCCTACTACAAAATGAAGTGAAACTTGAAATTTTATCAAAATCTTGATATCCCAGTTAAAACACGGTAACATTAAATTCAGGACTATTTATTTGCATTTTAGTATAGACTTTAAACAGGGTTCTTGCAGGTTTCAGTAAGTTAAATTTAAGACCTTTTAAGACCTTTTAAGACCTTTATCAGTGAAATTTAAGACCAACACGACGCATTACTAAAAGCATTATAAATGATCTCAGAAACTCTCAAACATTCTATTTTTATTGATTTAGTTACAGAAACATTAAATAAACTCAGAAACTGATATCAAAATACTTATGAATGATAGATGACAGAACTTGGCATCCATTCCCAACACAAAACTAGTACAGACAACCTAACCCTACATATGTCTGAGTTCATCCCCTTTAGCACTGATCTCAGTTTCAAGGGCTTGCATACTGTGCAGCGAGCTTCATATTTATTGCTGGGGACAGCTTGTAACCAGCTGCAAAAATCGTCGTTGTTGAGTCAAGTCTCGTGGAACACACACT
This sequence comes from Pseudorasbora parva, assembly GCF_024679245.1. Classification (NCBI taxonomy): domain Eukaryota; kingdom Metazoa; phylum Chordata; class Actinopteri; order Cypriniformes; family Gobionidae; genus Pseudorasbora; species Pseudorasbora parva. The sequence goes on from NC_090191.1 coordinate 5,236,974, forward strand.
TAAGGTCTTTGCACACTGAGTCCGATATTTTCGTATGCGTTTTTTCGTATTCGTGATCCGAAAAATTCGTCACGCACATAGTCCTTGCACACTGAGTCCGATGCGTATTAATGAATGCGTTATGGGAAAAAAAAAACGCAAAACAAGACAAAGTGACGTCTAGTGGGGATGATTTGTTTGTCCTGAGGAGATATTGGGTTCGTCCACTCCTGCGATCGCGTAGAGGAGAGTTTCCCCTCCTTATCAAGCGGGATTATCCAGACCAACCGATTCAAAGTGTCAGTTTGATGCTTTGCTAGCGATACTGGAGCCACGTATGTTGACATAGCAAGCCAGGCTTTATTCGTTATTTTTCTTATTTTTCAGTTAAAAGACCTAAACCAACAATGTATAATGTGTTAGTCCATCTATTCTGCCTTCTGTATCTGCTCCATTTGCAGAAAATTTTGGATCTTTTCCACAATGCCATAAAAAAAAGTGATTTAATTCACATGAAGCTTTATTAAACTGACAAAAAATATTTTCAATAATTTTACTGACCAGGGTAATTATTATATATTGTAAGTATAAAGAAATGTAGAATTTTCAGGCCATTAAAATCTATTTCATAAATTCATGTTTTTTTTGTCACCTATATTCAACAAATATACAGGACATTGAAGGAGATGACATCCTGAGAGACACGCAGAAATCCACCATGGGCATATGTCATCAACAAGGGGGGTGAAGAAATTGGAGCTCATGATGACATTGGCATTTATGTTGAAGGAGAAATCATTCTGGACAACATTGGATCTGTAGCTCAGGCATGTGCAATGATGCTTGGAGTCATCTATGTACTGAACATGGCTTACCCCAAAGAGCTGAAATACTTCTATGAATTCATTCAAAAAGTGCTCTTGAAAATGGATGGGGAGAGGCTTTCCTCCAAAGTCCTTGGACTAAAGAACAAAATCATTGCTGGACTGTAGGATTTCTTCAGCCGCTCTTCTGAATGCCGCTAAGTTGCATTTTTTATCTGGTTTGGGAGGAATTAAACCATTGTACAAGAAGAAGTTCCGTATAGTACACAAGAAGTTTTTTTTCAGTATAGTACTTCTGTATTTTATTTGCATACATGCTCTTGCAAATGGGTGGTAAAAGACTTTCCTCCAAAGTCCTTGGTCTAAAGAACCAAAATTCAATGCTGGACTATGATTTCCTTAGCTGCTATTGTTATTGTGTTTACGGAGTGATAAAGCATATTTAGTATGATGTGAAATGCAGCTGTAGAAGTTTCAAAGTGAGTTATGGACCTTAGTAATGTGTGTGGCTATATGTATACAACCACAGTTGTTAACATTTAAATCTGTGCTGGGTATGTTTTGGAGTATTGACTCAATGTAAGTGTTTGCAGTTTAATGCAATCTCACAAGTTCATCAGTGTTTGCTGTCTTTCAGCTATTCTGGATCAATTGTTTTTGTCACGAATGGCACAATGTGAAATGAATGAAATTAATGTATTTTATGTTAATGGATGATACTAGGGCATTTTGTTCTAAGAAAGCAATTTGAGAAATGGTGACTACTGAGTTACATTACTGGCACCCTTGTTTGGGAGAGCAAAAAAATCTATCTCTTGGATTAGAAAAATAAAGTTACAGTTGAAAATATCGGGTTTGCTTTATTTGTCTGCATATTAATGAACAATAAGAATTTAGGTCAAATTATGAATATAATTAATCTGAAATTACTGAAAGTTTTAATACATTCATCTTAAAAAATATAAGTACATTTAGCTTATAAAAAAATATAAGTACACTTAACCTATAAAATATACGTAAATTCAACTTATAAAATATACGTAAATTAAACTTATAAAATATAAGTAAATTCAATGTATAAAATATACGTAAATTCAACTTATAAAATATACGTAAAGTTAACTTAAAAAATATATCTGGATTTAGACAAATTTATGAACCCATGACCTTGGCGTTTCAAGCGCCAACACTCTACTGTAAGAGCTACAGAAAGGCTTTGATTGATGTCAATGTTGACATTTTTAAAATCTTTTTGATCCAGAAATGTATTATGCAGTGCACTCCGCGATCACATGTACAGGCAATTGTCAGCATGCAGAAGTGTATATAAGTGTTTAAATATATATAGTAGGGGTGTGCATTGGCACTGCCTTCACGATTCGATTCGATTACGATTCACCAGGTAACGATTCGATTCAATTCGATTCTACGATGCATTGTGATGCATCAAAATTCTACTGCACACAAAGCAAATTTTTCATCAGTCATGAGGCAATACAAGCAGATATTAAACAACAGATTGTATTGGCTGCTATGTGTCTCCTGTATCTTTGACATAAAAGTTATTAAATAAAATAAAATGTAATAAAATAAAATGCAATTAGCCCTTAAATGCATGACTGTTTCACCAAACATTCTTACATATTCAGGTCATTAGCGACCCAGATCTATATTTAACGTGGATAGACCTCTACCTGTCGTGATAATATATAAAACTCCTGATTTTAGAGTAACAGCTACAGAAGAATAAAATAAAACCTATTTCGTTACCTTTTGGAGCTTGGAAGGATTCAGTTTGAGCAGATGTTTAATACCATCATCATATGACCTCGTCAGAGCTCGTTTACCAGTATATTCAGCATCTGCCTCATATTCGCGATCTCCAGCATATTCTCTAGTCTTCAAAAGCAATATTTTTATCACTGACAGCTTATTGACCACATCCATCATCAAGAGACAGTGACACTAACATATGATTGTGTTTAGTACTTGCTCTCTGAAGTAAATCACTAAGCCATTTCAAGTTTTACAGATTATAATTATTGTTTCGTTTTCTGTCAGAGGTAACTATGAGTGAAACGTCACTTCATCATTGGGTATCAGACATTGCCACCTTGTGGAATAAAGGTGAATTGCGCCATATTTCGTCATTATAGATTAATTTATTATTGTGCAAAAAATATATACGAACAATCCTACACACCTCGGGTCGTTAGCGCGTTTTTAATAACCCGTCTATCGCGGTCATCTCCCTCCGCCTCAGCCATCTTCCTTGTTGTTGTTGTTATTCTCCCGGAACCGGAAGTATTTGAAACTTCACAACTTTATCGTCCGCCAGAAAATAAACAGTGACATAATCGATTATGGCACTTTGCCGCATCGATGCTGAATCATTCATGCCCCGCATCGCGATGCATCGCCGAATCGATTATTGTTGACACCCCTAATATATATATATATATATATGGACTTTATATGCTGGCAATTGCCTCTACATATGATCGAGGGGTGTGACATGATTGTGTATGTTTCTTATGGGAGAAAAATAAATAAATAAATAAATAAATATATATATATATATACTTATTTATTACACAACAGATGTACCTACCAAGAGAATCAAGAGCAAGGCTCTTGCAGTTCTGGGGCCCCACAAAGTATTGTGACTCCACAACTGCTTTCATGAGGAGCCTTATGAATTCCCGGGTAGGTCCACCATCATCAATTGAGCTCTCCCCAGTTCCACAAGTATCTACAAACACGACATCCAACCGCTTCGAGGGATTAAAGGCCCGCCTCCTGAAGGTCCTCATAGCACTGTCCAGAACATTGGACCTTACTACGTTTATGCAATTGGACATGGGGCCAAACTCAGTAAGTTCAGCTGCTGACTGTAGACTTAGCAACAGCCTTTTCAAGTCATGACTGAAAAACAGTAATCACAGCAATGTTATCCAAGCTGCCATAAACATGCAATTATATGGCTAACTAATTAACCATAATTAATGTTATCAAATTAAGGCATGTTGTTAGGGGAAAAAAACAATGCAACTGTTCTAATTAAAAGAGGTTTGTTATTTTAAAAATGTACATTATAAATACTCATCCCTGTCAGGTGATATAACAATATCGGCATCTTAAATAAGTAAATCAATCTCAGGTTCTCTTGTATTTGTAAAAAGGTTGACAGCTATGCACATTTAAACTGCAACAGGCCAGAGATAAAGCCATAACCTACACACAGTCAAGCTTTTGGCTTCATACAACACTATTCAGTGAAAAAGGCGGCATCAGTGAAAATTGGCAATACTAACAAACACATACAATAAGTAGAGGACATTAAATTATGGTCATTATGTTAATAAAACAATAAAAATGTTACCTAGAATCAGTGACTGCTGTGCTGGTGGATGCAGACATAACATTGTTGGATGTGGAGGCAGGAAAAACCGCAGAGGAAAGTTCCAGCCTGGTCTCATCCTTAATACGTAGGTATTAATACGTTACTTTCAAAGAGACTAAACGTACGTCTTAGTACGTTTGGAGAAGTGCTAAAATGTAAAATATAGACGTATTTGCAACATTTAAACGTAGTATTATTACATTTTCACAGCTAAAAAACGTAAAATATTTACGAATCCATCATGAAATCTTTTTTTTTTTGAGAATACAAAACTTTATTCTGGTAAAAACATTTTTTTTGTTTTGTTATATCATAAAGATATCTATATAATTTCCCTTTGACCATTTTATTGATTAATCTACGATCCCTTAAAACTACCTAAAACCTAAACCTACCAATTTAATACAGAATAAAGAAAATAAAAGGTAAAACGTTGGAAAATGACGATTTTGGTAACAATATAGCATTAAAAAAAATATTTTGAACAGCTAATCCTACACTTACCCCTAAACCTACCCATTAGCATTTATTAAAACAACGTACTGTTATAAATCAAAGCATAACAGACAGACTAGTGTACTCACAATAATTTATTTATTGCAAAAATGTCAAAAGCGGTACCAAAAGTAGTTCAAATGAAGATGTGTTGCAGTCGCAGTCCTCTCTGGTGGTATATAACGTTAATAGTTTTGTATGAGGTACAGAGCAGAATGTTAGCTATTAATCAATGAAAATATTAATCCGGCTTCTCTCTGTGAAGTTGCGCGTTTCCCATTTCAAATACAAATCGACTGAAACACGACATGTCAAAATCTGTGACGAAGCAGGCGAGAGCCAATGAGCGTTCGATGACACTGCCGTAAATCATGTCGTAACGCTTCATGAGGGCGTGTTTTTTAAATTTGAATTTACGAGCGCGAGATTTGATGTTTGCCGTCGCGCTACTGAGAGGAGATGAAGACTAATGGAGATGAAGATCACCGGGCTCAATTTGGATTTGTTTCTTGCAAACATATGGACAGTCTAACGATTTGGATTACAGCAAACGAATAAAGTGTTGCGTTTTGTGAATTGATGTTGTGTTTTGGTGTATATTGTGATCGCCAGTTGCTGAATAGGAGAAAATGCCTTTTTATGTCTCACAGCAAACAACAAGCTAAATACTACAAAATGGTTGGCAAGAATGTTATTCATCTGACGGTTTTAAAATTCAGTCTTCTTTTAACATTATCTAGTCACCCGAAATGAGTTTGTAGTGATGTCACGAGAGCAAAATGTTATTTTATATTTCTGTTATTTTATATTAGGTTGATTAACTTAGTAAAATGCATTTAATAAATGTGACTGAAAACATGTATTGATGTGACTATTGGATATAAAATAAACAATATTAATGCCACGATTTATGGGAGCCGGTGGCTGGCTGCTTACACATTAACGTCGATAATTTACATTTTAGTGCTGTCAATACGTCAATATTGTACATTTTAGTGCTGTTAATAAGTCAGTATTGTACGTTTTATTGTGTGTGAAAACGTTAGTAAATGTACGTGTAGTAGAATCACACTTTACGTAAAAATACTGCTTCAGCTGAGATGACACCAGCAGGCGTTACATTGTCATAAGACTCCTGTTTGAAGCTAAATGAAAGCATTGGCGTACTCTAAAGCGGTAGTTTAAAACTGTGAGAGAAAGTGATTGAGCTGTGTAGAGCTGAATGGGTCCCTAGTTACCCCTATTTCATATCATCGTATTTAAGATGCTAAGACAAGAAAGTAAATGCTACATGTTAGTCATGTGTGGATCACCGTTATATCCCTGGACTCTGTGGGTTATCCACAGGTCAGACATCATAAAAAATAACAATCTGATTAATTGCAAAACATTAATGATGAAAATATTAACTATATTCTCAAAAATGTGAACGTGTTTAAAACTTAATTATTCACTATTGCGGGATCATTATTTGAAGTGCCAATTTAATAACGTCACCATTTTGTGTGTTTTTGAATAACAGCCTAGACATTATAGGCCTGTAGGTGGAACTTGGGCTTCATTTAAGCAACTCCGTTTCATTAAACTGTAAACTGTATATCAATATGCACTATGTAAATGAGAGTGCATTACGCAAACACTACTTCAAATAAATGTGACTTCTACTTCAGCTATTTCACATTTGGTAAAAAACAAAAAAATAAAAAATATATTTGAACATTTACAGTACATGTGTAGGAGCCATGAAAGCAGATTAAAGTTATTTTTAAACCTATTTTTAAGTTAATGTAAAGTAATCAGTGAAAAAACAAATGTAGAAACTACCTCTTCAGCTCCAACCCATTGAACAAAAAAGGTAGTTGATTGGGTGATGTAGTCTGCAGTACTACCAGTTGATAAGGTTGTTATGGCCAAGTGGATTATGAGATCTCAGGCAGAGGAATTCAGTTGCAGACTCCACAGCTCCTGCATAGCATATGAGAATCTAGGAAAGAAGGACAAGAAGCAATTGAAAACTTATGTAAATCATAAAACAAATAAAAAACAAGTCCTTATTTACAGTAAATAAAAATAAAAATAAATATCCAAAAATTTATTTACAACAGGCTGTGTAAAATATTTAGCAGTGAAAGGCTTAACCAATAAATTGGTCTAATACACTGTAACACATGACTCACTCAACGTAACATGACTCACTCAGCTGTAAAATACATGTCATTACTGTAGTTTAATAACCATGTCGAGGAACTTCCATTGTGTTTTTTGGGAACTGAAATTACCCTTTGTTGGTCCAAGATCAATGATTCTTCAGAAGCTAAATCTTGCTCTTGAATGAGTCGCCTCCTTTCCTCTATACTCTCCTGTTAAACAGTTAGAATTAGTAAAAATCCAACATGGTGGCAAAGAAACAGACACCCAACTGCACAATGCAACAATTTAAGAGGCACACAATTTGACTATAATTAACAGCATATATAAACTGACTGTTGGTGTGTTTGAATAACTTGTTCTGGTTAGTGCTCCATCAATCTATTAAAAAGGTGTCCATAAAAAGGTATAAATATAGTTGTATAGTTATATAGTTAAGTGAAGTGAAATACATCTTGCTACCCAAGATTATCTGCAGGGTTACAATGCTATGCTTACCATTTCTGCATGATGGCCTTGTGACAGTTCCTCAGTTTCATTGATGACCTTCACATGAATAAGCAGATAAACAGATAAAAAGTAATTAAAAAACTAAAACAGCTCAGGAAAAAGCATTTGTATGGTAAAGCCAGGCACTAAGTCAACTACCTTAGATGAGATGTCCAAAAAGAAAATATAGTTCAGATATAAGTAAAATCATCTTCATTTAAATTGTGTTTTTACAAAATATTGTTTCAAAGCAGCTTTATAGAGATAATAGGAAATTACAGTAACAGAGATTGTTTTGGCTTTACAGCAGCTCTAGAATAAAGTTATTGTCCAGTTAAAGTAAGTTTTTGATTGATTAATTTCTGTTGTAAAAATCATAGTTATTACAGTATAATACTGTATGATGTAGTTGCAAAATACTTTGGTTCATAATATGTATACAACTTACAGGTAAAATGTCGTCTTCCTCCTCAGGTTCCACCTGCACACTTTCTAGTCCGTCCTCCTCTTCAGATGCAATGTCACCAACCTTAGGTGAGGTGTACAAAAAAACAAAAGTTAACTGTATTCATAGAATCTTTTTGGGTGGCTAGCCAATGTAGCCTATTAGATTTCTTTGATACATAAAATAAGTAAGCTTCAGATCCTCTGGTGAGAAGAATTTTTTGAAGGTAACAGTTCTTTTAACAGCGATTAATGTCAATCTTAAGCCATAGTTATATTTGTCGAACAGGGTTTGTGTGTTTATGATTTTCTATTTCTTCAGACCCCTCAGATACAATGTCACCAACCTTAAGTGAAATATACATCAACATGAAAAAAGGCTGGTGCTCTCACATCATGATATCTGTTAAGTCACAAAAATAGCTTACTGATGTATTTGAAGAGACACCGTCTTCAGACAATTCCAGGCGCTCCTAATTAACAAAGACAACATGGTTTGTTTTTTTATACAAAAAGAGCTTGTGGTACCCATTAGGGCACATTTCTTATTGGTGAATATGTAGAGACATTATTGGTGTATTTTTTCATATTTATTACAATTAAAATATTCACTACTATTATTGCAAGAAGTACTTTAGGTTCTTAACTCAAAAGTTAACTGAAGTTTTAATGAACAATATTTTACATCTATATAGTTGTTGTAAGGGTAACTGTACTTCGACTTGTATGTTGCATGTAAAACAACAGATGTAGGATAAAAAGCATGCTTGACAACAGTTAATTACCTTTGGCCGTATGTAAAGAGCTGACCGGCCCAGCTCTTTACGAATTGAAACTGGGCATAAAGTATTTAAAGTGAGAGCCAACACAAGTCTGAATCGGTCAACTCTACAGATATCAAAGGCTTTATGGTTCAGGTCAGGAAAAGTCTTCCAGAGCAGACTTTTTAGGTCTCCCTCAGTCAGGTCAAAAGGAATGTCTATCCTTTTCATTTCTGTTGCTGAAAAAGTATAATGCATGTTAATAAAGCATCCCAGAGATAAAATTAATGAAATATTTTGTGAATATCAAATGATGTTAAGTTACCAAAATTGCTTTTAAAAGTTGCCATACTGTGGTCAAGCAACAAAACCACACGCATGTCCTATGAAACAAAACAGATCATTAATAAAGCAATAAAATGTAATGTACAGAGGATGTCTATTTCTCTCATATTACCCTCCATTTGCATCGCCTTGAGCAGATAATCTTAAAAAAAGAAGCAAAAATGCATTATTTAGTATTAAGTAAAAAAAAATAAAAAAAAAAATGATTCTGCCTATACATAAAACGAAGCAAAATTGATCTAGTAAGCAAATTAAATGTTACTACAGTAAGTGTTGAATAGGCAACTTTACTCGGGTGTAACAATAAAAGTTATACACACCTGTTGCTGCATAGATTAACATGCTCTTCAAGCTTATGCAGAGGCACCTCACAGCAACATGCATTGCACCTTTCCATTACAACATTCTGAGAACACAGAACAGATTAAATTTTGTATAAAAAGTAAAAAAAATAAGAAAATTACATAAATGATTAGTTTTAAGTTGTGTTGTTATACAAAGGATTCATTATTTCACTTTAAAAAATAAAAAATAAAAAATAAATATTACCTCTGCAGTATCTTCCTGACATACAAGAGGAATGCTGTTTTGAATAGGTACAATATATTCAATCGCTTTGTTTAGGCCACTTTCCATTCTTAGATATGTGATACTGTACCCCTCTGGTGGCATTGCTATATAAACCAATTGTGGACCCCTGGCTGTTCACATTATTTTAAATGGCCCTGCTGTCTTTTATGGCAGGGAACACCTCTCCAATTGTTTTGATGAAATCTGCAAAGGTTCCATTCATATCCTCAAATCTCACTTTTTTTTCCCCAAGCCCATTTAATTTTAAAATACTGTTTTCCTCTGGTGTGGGTACAGTATTGCATGATGGACTTGCCATGCAATAAAATTCATGCTCCCATGCAAAAGGGCCTGACCGGTTACGAGCTCTTGAGGACCTTATATTTACATAAGGTTGAAATAGTCTGCTAAGGGCTGGCCAAGTGCGCAAATTAACAGGTGTGCCAGTTTGTAACAGAGAAAATAAGGACTCATAACGTTATATCATCTGCAATGTATGGCAAGGTAATGTTAAATATCCTAAATATTTTGTTTCATTTACATTTTTAATTGTTTGTCCTTTTACTTGAACTTGAGTTACTTTTAGTTTACGTTTATTTGAGAAAAACATTGAGACCGTTTTATCAACGTTTAAGGTCAGACAAGACGTATGTAACCATTGTGTAACTTTTTGCATCTCTTTTGATAATTTGTCAGCAACCTCCAGCTCGTTTTCCCCAGAAGTGAAGATAACCATATCATCAGCGTACATGATAATGACAACGTCCGAACACACTGTAGGGAGGTCATTTATATAGATGCTAAAAAGCAAGGGTCCCAAAATAGACCCTTGTGGCACTCCCATCGAAGTGGCTCTGAACGCAGATTGGATGTTATTCACTTACACACACTGATGTCGGTCGCTCAAATAAGATCTTATCCAATTTTGGGTGTGCTCAGAGAGACTATATTGATTGAATTTACTCCCACCACCCTTCCCCGATCCACATATGCGATAGTTTCAGGCCAAATCCAGGCGGAAATGACATCAGAGTAATTTAGTGTAAATACATTACTTTGTCTAAAACAAATGCCAAAGTAATGGTACCACTTTCAAATGGTACCACTTATGAGGTCATAGATCCTCCACAGACATTTAAAATGAAAGTATATACATAACAATGTCATTCCGGACTCTCTCATTTTTGTTGTTGTTGTTGTAACAATGGGTCTCACTTTCATCTTGTGCTCATTTATTGATCCTCCAGAATGCAGAGCTGAATGAAGCTGAAACTGAGGTACCATCACCACCCTCAAGTAATCCTCTACTGCTGGTAAGAGAGCCACAAATTTAGCATCTGGAAGCACTGTAGATCATAGATAATCAGTCATATACCTGCACTGTCAATTCAAAATACACGGAATTGCATATTTTTGTAAGATTCAACATTTGTTTGTTTAGATTAAAAAAATTTTTTTTATTAATTAAAAATAAGATGGAATTTGTAAATGAGAATGCTGTAGATGACGCTGGAGTTCGTTGAACAGTGTGAAGGGGAAGATGAGCGTGTACCTAGACTGAGGCCAGACTTCTCTGAAGCTGAATGGGAGGCAGTAGGAAGAATCTGGGTAAAAGGATTAGTTGACCTCTGTGTACTGCCAGTGAGGCTTTCTTGTGCTTTCATTTTAGCTTGCATGAATGGAATTCACTCAGTCAGTGATGATGTCCTGATGTTATCTTGTCACAACTACCTCTCTTCGACTGAATGATCTAGAGTTGCAAAGGCTCCTCAAGGCACACTGGACACATGTGACGAAGAGGATTTGCAAGAGAATAAGTCTACTGTCACTCTATGACACAAAGAAGGCCACTGTCAAGTACACAGGTAATTCACTCTCAGAAAGAACAGATGGTATTCAATCATCTGCAACGTTATGTCAGAAATGCTGACCAAGGAAAAGCAGAGAAATTTCTACGCTTCTGTACTGGTTCTTCTGTCATATGTGTTGATCAAATCATGGTGAGCTTCAATGCAGAATCCGGTCTCAGCAGAAGACCAGGTGCTCATACTTGTGGAGCTACTCTTGATTTACCGTATACGTACAGTTCTTACCCAGACCTCCGCACAGAGTTTGATAACATTCTGTCCAGTGATTACTTTGAAATGCATATCCTGTGAATTTGATGCTGCTCTTGACAATCTAATCATTATAACTATTTGTAACAATCAATGTGAAGGTTCATTCAACATTCAAAAGCATTATTTAGATAACATATCATTTAAATGGCCCCTATATTATTAATTTGTTTTACATGTAGTTTTCATGACATTGAATTTACTTTTGAAATAAGTTTGGAGTCAATAAATGGGCAGGTTTATTCTCATTCAAAGCATATCACCACATCTGTTAGTACAGTTAAATTGTTATTTGTTAGTCTTATTGTTGCTGTTTAGACAAAAGAAAATACATTTTAGTATATTTTGAAATGTACTCTACACCTGCAAAGTGTTAAATTGAAACAAATAGCTGCGCTCTTTTTCTTTTTATGCAATATCACTTTTGTTGTTAGTACAAAAAAAACTCAACAATCAACTTTTTTTTGTTAATTACATAACATTTAACCACAGACTTGCTAAGTGGTCAGATTTGTTTTCTTTGAAAATACATCACTGCAGCTATTAAAGGGATAGTTCACTTTGAAATTAAATTTTGATATGTTTTAGCTTACCTCATGGGCATCTGAGATGTAGGAGTATTTGTTTCTCCAGTAGTTTCAATTTTGATCATTTTGGGTCAAATCGTTCTTGTCTGTGCCTCACATTATGCAGGTCTATGGTCACCACCTCAAAGAGCATACACAGAGAAGTCCAAATTAAACAATCCCCCATCGCAAGTACACACTGATGGCCTAAGACACGAAACGAGCGGTTTGTGTGAGAAAACCAACAGTATTTATATCGTGTTTACCACCACAGGAAACACGCACACGCGCCCTCGGATCAATCGGACGTAGTGGTGTACAAGAGGTAAAAACGATATAAATACTGTGTTCGTTTTCTCACACAAACCGCTCGTTTTGTGTCTTAGGACATCAGTGTGTACTTACGATGGGGGATTGTTTAATCAAGTCAGACAAACACGTTTATGATAAACGTGATCACATCTCTTAAATGCATTTATAAGTTCACAGCTTGATATGGGTCTCTTGGAAGGTTCAACTGAGACTCAGAAATTATAATGTTGCACAGTTCATTTACATCTGGATCACATGGTATGGGATGTCGGAAAGTACACTCATTCTTGCAAAATTGAATACTTTCAGTGTCAGCTGAGGTGAGAAAGTCTCTGGTGAGGTAGAGTTCAGGCAGTCCATACATCACACTGGGCCGACCACTGGGGTTGCTGATGTTCTTTGATGGCCTAATGGTGTGTGCATTCCAAAAGTTATTGTTTCTAACATCTAGGAATCTCTCTCTCTCTCTCTCTCTCTCTCTCTCTCTCTCTCTCTCTCTCTCTCTCTCTCTCTCTCTCTCTCACACACACACACACACACACACACACACACACACACACACAAAAAGAAGCATCAAAGCATCGTTTCCATTGAACTCACTTGGATGAGTCCCATGCAGCAGAACTGGAGCAAACTTTTGTCCAAGAATCCTCCATCGAAGAATCTGTTGTCTCTGAGATCAGCAAAAAGGGAAATCCAGAATTCCATGCATTCCTTGCGCAGAAACCCCCACCAGTACTCGATCCTTTGGTTGGCAGTACTTGCACCATCCAGATAGCTGTCAAGAGTTTCATCTGCGTAATTGATGTGCAATAAACGCTGAAAGTCTCTGACATGACCATTTTCCGTTCCAAGATCCCCCCTAACAACTCTTGGGCATCCTCCCAAACGCTCCAACACTTCAATATAGTAACCACCTATTAGCTTTGGATCGCTACTAGTTGTGTATGCATTAAGCCAGATAATCTTCCTCGAAAAGCCGTCAATGCATCCATTAATACAAATGCCATATGGTTTTAACTTATCGTAAGAATCCAAATGCCAAATAAAGTTGGGTCCCTTAGCAAAGTAGTTCCTCCGTCTAAGACGTCTGGCTCTCCTCACTGAAACTCCTGTAGGGTCTAGCTCCTTCAGCACCAAGCGCACATCCTCTTTCCTCACATGCAGACCTTTCTCTCTGCATTTGGTGTACATCCAACGGTATCCATGAAGTTGCCCTGACGACTGCAGCTGATTACGGATGAAATCAACAAGGTCCACCAAGCTCGAGTAATTATTTCGTCGAGACAGTCCTTTTTAACGTAATATCCTTTTTAGTTGTTTTTCACTTACGTCAAAACTATGCCTCGAACTAAGCACTGACCGCAAATCTTTATATTTGAGTTCAAGTTCAAAATAAAACTCTATGAATCTCTCCATTTTTCACCCACTGACTGAGCTGTTTGAAACATATGGAGCTAGAAATATGACTAAATGATCTGAATTTGAATTGTATAAATCTGAATTATTGACAAGTGTAATCTAACAAAATTGAATATTATGTTGCATTTTACATAGTTCTGAATTTGAATTTTTTAAAATGTTGAATATAGAAACTTTGAAATTGAACACATCTGAAATGTTTTTATGTCGAAATTGTTTAGACATGCATTTTCAATATTTTGTTATTTTGTTCTGAATTAATCGACTGGAAATATTCAGTTTTTGAAAATACAGATTCAAGATTTCAGATGAAGAAGAAATTCAGATCATCAAATTCAATGTTCTAAAATTCAGATCATCAAATTCAATATTCTAAAATTCAGATCATCAAATTCAATATTCTAAAATTCAGATCGCAGAAATTCAGATCTTACAGAAAGTAGGCCAGAGGTCATCAGGGAAGAGTAAAGGATGTCAGAAAAATCCAACGGAGCACCATATCTGATCATTTCATTTCCTATTTGTAATGGAAGAAAGAGAAAAGATCAAACAACCCCTTTATACTTTTTTGTTTATTTTAGATTAATGCACAGAAAAAGAGATTTCGGCTAGATTTCTCATTTTTCGTGTGGTTTACCGCACAAGGTTGGGTACTGATTAATATTTTATATATCAGATAAACTTTTTTTTTCTGTGAAACAGGTTAAGTTGCACAGAAAAGTTGCCTGATCTAGGACCTGCCCAGTACAGTTTAAGAAGCGGCAGTCTTCTACTGCTATAAGACTACTATTTTGTTGAACAGACCTGGGCTGAATCTGAAATCGCCCCCTATACCCTCAATACCTGCAAACAAGTTTCAAAATCCGGCCTATCAGGTAGAGTACAGAGTAAATTGTATGTACTGTACAGTGTATTGGGGGGATTTTTGGTGGTATAAATATATTGATTTTGTAGTAATATTCTCATCAGTGTTCTATCAGCTTTTACATAGGCCTAATTAAATCTGCATATTTGTGATATTTACCCCAGGGCGTTATGTCATTTTATAAAGGCCATTTTTTAAATCTTATTAAATGTATGCATTTCATGTTCAATTCTTACATTTGATTAATAAATGCAGTTATATTAGTAAGACACTAGGGCTTTTACCAATCAAATTAATTAATTTAAACTGCAAAAATAAAACAGCAATGAATAATGTTATGAGATTGATGTTCTAAATGTTTGAATATACAAATAAAAAAATGCAATGATACTTTTAAACATGAAACTAAACCGCCAATAGGTGGCAGCAAGTGATCGTCTTAATGAGTGAGTCATTGAGTCGTTCATTCAAATGATTCATTCAAAACGCTGATTCATTCAGTTCAAAACACCGCGCTGAGTGTTGTTCCTTTGGAACTATATTCGTCGGTGAAATCATAGTTGAAATAGAAAAAAAAAAGGTTTTTGAGTCTAAAATGTAAGTACCTAATAATGAATTATGCTACACAATTCACGATTGCAATGTAGCTATTTGAAATCGTTTAGATTGCTGCTCACTTGTTTTGATTTCTCCACGAATGTCTCACAAAGAGACAGGCAGCGCCAGCCTCAACGCGACTTTGTTACCAGAGATACACTCCATTATCAGTCGCTGTTTACATTGAATATAATAATAAATAAATTATCTGGTTATTTTAATGTTTTATTTGTCCTGTCGGGAAAGTAAAACCCTCTTTGATTTGTCCCAGACAAAGATAATGTGGAGCCCTTACAGTCAGCCCTGTGTGTTCATTCATGATTTCTCTCGTGCTGTAAAGTGGAGGTGATTGGTTCATGTCGTGAGCGCTGCCGTTTGTTTGAACCGAGGGCTACAGTGATCTGTGACTGTCACGCCATAGACTGTTAAAAAATAGGTCACGCATCATTAGAGCATTTCCCATTATTATTGTTAACAACTTCACCCCCCACCCCCAAAAGAAAACTCATTCATCTACATTCATTCACTTGTTCGAGTTAACTTAGTGGACTAAAGTAGGGAATAGTGAGGGTTTAGGGGGGCGATTTTGGATTCAACCCTGGAGAACGACAGATGACGTTCTTCACTAATCAGCGATTTGTAAATCACGCACGAAAAATGAGAAATCTAGCCGAAATCTCTTTTTCTGTGCATTAATCTAAAATAAACAAAAAAGTATAAAGGGGTTGTTTGATCTTTTCTCTTTCTTCCATTACAAATAGGAAATGAAATGATCAGATGGTGCTCCGTTGGATTTTTCTGACATCCTTTACTCTTCCCTGATGATGACCTCTGGCCTACTTTCTGTAAGATCTGAATTTCTGCGATCTGAATTTTAGAATATTGAATTTGATGATCTGAATTTTAGAACATTGAATTTGATGATCTGAATTTTAGAATATTGAATTTGATGATCTGAATTTTAGAACATTGAATTTGATGATCTGAATTTTAGAATATTGAATTTGATGATCTGAATTTTAGAACATTGAATTTGATGATCTGAATTTCTTCTTCATCTGAAATCTTGAATCTGTATTTTCAAAAACTGAATATTTCCAGTCGATTAATTCAGAACAAAATATCTGCTGTTTGAAAATGCATGTCTAAACAATTTCGACACAAAAACATTTCAGATGTGTTCAATTTCAAAGTTTCTATATTCAACATTTTAAAAAATTCAAATTCAGAACTATGTAAAATGCAACATAATATTCAGTTTTGTTAAATTACACTTGTCAATAATTCAGATTTATACAATTCAAATTCAGATCATTTTGTCATATTTCTAGCTCCATAGAAACACGGCCAGCGGCAGGGACATTAAACAGGAAGTTCTTCCGAAGTTTTGCGAGGGAACGCAAAAGGTTTAGGGAAAAAAAATACCTCCCCACCAAAAAAAATTCCTCCACCACATCCCTTTAGGGGCTCCGTACTGATCTCCTGTCCCTAAAGACAAACATCCCTTCAAACTACACAATTATAAGATTAAACAACAATAAGTAATATAAAATATTAAAACATAAAATGAATAAGTTATAAATCAAATAACTAATCAAATGATTATAACATTAAATATTGAAACAAAGAAAATAAATAACTTTATATTTATTTATTTATTTATTTATTTTACTAGCAATGTGAACTGTATTATTAACTTACCATTGTGTTAGTAAATGGATTCCACCAATACGTTCAACTCTGAATGTTGACATTTTTTCTACGTAAATGTTTATGCACTTTTGTGATTTTAGACTCATCAGAGTGGGAACAGGACTTTTATTTTGTGTTTTTATATATGACGTCATAAGGCTGTGCCGCGCTCCTGCATCTGTTGTAGTGATGGGAAGTTCGGTTCTTTTCCGCGAACCGGTTCTTTCGGACAGTTCGTTTCAATGATCCGGTTAAAAAAACCGGATCACCGGTTCTTTTACGTCTTTACGTAATGACGTCATTTCTATCATCCCGGCGGATGAATATACATTCAAACATCCATATAAAGTATTTGTAATCAAAACTTAGTATAGTAATAATTATAATTGACATCATCATCATCTTGGAAACATTTTTTCATTTATGTTTAGCAACAGCACTCAATACAGTTCACAAAATCGAACTGAATCGATTTACAACATCTACTTCAAGATATTAGTTTTATTTCTAGAGAGACTGTCACTGTCACTGTCGTGCACACACTGATGTTTTACACGGATTAAATAAACTTACATTGACATAATACTTACACAAATCCTCAGTTCACCCGGGCTCATGTATTATCAGCATCAGCTGTCCCAGTCCGAGAGAAACAGTTCGGTTACGCCGCTCTCACGCATGCTCAGTATCTCAGCTCACCGGTTCTCAGAATCGAACATGTCCGAAAGATCGAATGTGTCCGATAGAAACGGTTCTCGATTCTGTACCAGTGATCCGTTGCAACCGGTCGATCTGACTCGAGAACCGCTGTATCAGTGTGTGTGTGTGTGTGTGTTGTGTGTGTGTGTGTGTGTGCTGAGCACAGGGTGCTGAGCTGCGAACTGCTGCTAGCTGAATAGTCTATATCATAGGCTACTGTTTTGATTACATCTATTTTAAAATCTTTATCGACTTAGAAATTAAATAAGATAAAAGCTGTTCCTGAAAATATCATGCATTATTGATAAAACAAATAAATGTTTAATTTGACCGTTTTACAATCTATTGTTTCCAAAACTTTAAAATAATACAGTGACAGCTTTGTTATAATGTTTCCAAACGTGATTAGTTTTAAATACACTTAACCTGCATTTCGTTCCTCTGAACAAATAACACGCATGCGCAGCTCATCGGCTCATCGGTTCTCAGTATCGAACGTGTCCGATAGAAACGGTTTTGATTCTGTACTGCTGATCCGAGGGTCCGACAACCGAACCGGTACGTTCGGTTACACGCGCATGCTCAGTATCAGCTGCTCGTGAGTTCATCAGATCTCTCAGCAAAACATCTCACTTCAGCTAACGATTGGAGTTACAGCATCTACTTCAAGATATTCGTTTTATTTCTAGTTTGAGAGACTGTCACTGATGGCAGAAAGTTAATATCTACAGTATTTGTGGGATCAGCCCTGATTTGAGACGCGAACCGTTTAGAACGATTCAGTTCGATTTGGTGAACTGGTTCGACCGGTTCACTATAAAGATCCGGTTAAAAAGAACGATTCGTTCGCGAACCGGACATCACTAATCTGTTGTGATTCGGCTGGAGAACGGTTTGTGTTTTAAGCGTTTAAAGTAATATAAACCCTGCAAGGCTTTGTAGAATGAATGATGTATGATTAAATGAAACACTGCATTGATTTATTTAACATTTATCAGCGTTGTGTGAGTAAAGTAACATAATGTTTCGCTCTTTTTTTTAATTTATCCTGAATCAATTCAAACATGAATTCAGTCTCTGGCGAGTGAAGAGAGAATACTAATAAAGTAAAAGAAATAACATTTAAATTAATTCACTAATGTTACCCAACCAAAGTCAATCTCAGTAAATATAAGTCAGACATTGAAGTGGATTGCAGTTTCTGTCACTCTTCTGAAGAAGATGTCATTCACTTGTTTTGGCAATGTTTCCACACAGAGAAATTTTGGTCAGATTTGTTAATGTTTATTCAATCTTATTTTGTGAGTGACTTTTCTTTCTGTTTTAAAGACGTTTTCTTTGGTTTATTTGACTACTCAAAAGAGAACATAGGGAAATATTACAATATTAATTTGTGTTTCTTACTAGCTAAATTCCACATTCATAAACAAAAATTTTCTGGCTCTAAACCTCTCTTTTCTCTATTCAAAGATGATCTAGAGAAGTATATGGAAACTATCCAAAGCTCTGTTAATCCCAAAGCAATTAAAACTGTATCTCTATATTCAGCCTTCTTGTCCTCTTAAGGTGTAAGTTCTTTATGTTACCCTGGCAGCTTTTTTGTGTCTCTGTATCTTTTTGTCTCTCTCTTATTTTATTTTTTTTCTTATTTTTTTTCTTATTTTTTTTTCCATGTCTATATGTAATGTGTTAATATTGTAATGTTTTATAATATTGAAAAAAAAAAAAAAAAAAAAAGAGTGAAGAGAGAACCGGAGCTTTAGACTCTCCGAGTCAATTCAACCGATTGATTTATAACAAATGATTCAGTGATTCGAAGCGCTGCTTCTCGACTTCTACAAATCATTAAATAAATAAACTGACTAATATATTAAGGCTCTGTATAATTTGCATTATTATATGAATCTGTAGTGTTAGTTTTGAGTGTTTTTTTTTTTTGTTTTATTTGTCTAATCAGGTCATTTAGGTCTATCACTCTGACTGATAAATATTTATCCTATTTAAGCAGAAATATAATTAATGACAAAACAATATTCTTTTACAGAAATATGACACAAATTTAATTCACAATGTCTAAAAAAATATTTTGTTTTGGTCTGAGATGTACTTATTATTTCAAATAAAAAAGGAGTGAGAAGAGGAGTTATGTTTAAAAATCAAAAACGGTGTCAAAAGGACTTTAGATCCTAGACCTAGATATTGCACAAAGTTAGATATCCGAAAATGTGTTTTGTTAATATCAAAACTGCATCAAAGAAAAAAATTGATACTCCCGATTGATTAAATAAATGGTGAGGGAAAATATTTAACAGCAATTATTTTTAATAATTAAAAGTCTCCAAACTTTTGTTTTTAGATAAACTTGATTGAATTAATGATAAATGCAGAAACCAATCGATTAGATCTTTTTGTTTAAATCTCTCCTTCATCTAAATTAGTTTGGGTTAAATATGTTTCCTTCATTTGAGTGGGGAGATTTTGGGGATTTCTTAGTGTGGATTGTGTAACAAATAAAACCAAAGAAGTGTCATTTAACATTGTTCTCAGAATATATCCTGAGAAACACACATTAGTATGAGATGTCTCGATGCATAAGTGTTAAAATAACTTAAACCTCGTTTTAAATCTGTTATTCTTAATTCAAATGAATATGACTTTAAAAAAATAGATATTGATTTGTTTTTGTCATTATTAGGAAAATGTTATATTCCTCAAACCAAATGGAGTAATTTAAACCACAATTTTGCTTATTTTAAAAAAAACTCTGAAATTAATTTAACATTTGTGATGCCCTTTCGTTTTTTTAATTTAAATTTATACTTACAAAATGTGAAAATGTGGCAAGAATCTCGCTGTCGAATTCTATATTTTAGAAAATTAAATACAAATAAAACAAACCATTACTCTCTGGCCAATGCGCTGAACTACTGAACTAGGAGAGATTTAGTTTGGATCTATTTTTCTTTCTGTTAATTATTCTCATCTTAAACAGGAAAAACACAGAAAAACTCCTGGAGAAGCGACTGAGATCCACGTGACACTATTATAAAGATGGAGTTTATTAAAGAGGAGAGTGAAGACATAAAGATGAAGTTTATTAAAGAGGAGAGTGAAGACATAAAGATGGAGTTTATTAAAGAGGAGAGTGAAGACGTGAAGATGGTGATTATTAAAGAGGAGAGTGAAGACGTGAAGATTGAAGAAACACTGAGAGTGAAAGAGGAAGAAACTGAGGAACAAACAGGTTGGTTTCATTCTCAAAGCTAAATTATGACCTAATATTGTGTTGGTCCCTCTTTTGCTGCCAAAACAGCCCTGACCCGTCGAGGCATGGACTCCACTAGACCCCTGAAGATGTGCTTTGGTATCTGGCCAAGATGTTAGCAGCAGATCCTTTAAGTCCTGTTAGTTGCAACAGGGCTCAAGTTTTGAACTGAGTTCAGAGTAAGATTTCGGCCATGGCATCAGCAACGGGGGTTTGGCTGGGTACGGGAGTCTGATATGAAAAATGACACGCATTCGTACAAATAAAAAAATATGTATTTAATTAGTGAGAGAGAGAGAGAGAGAGAGAGAGAGAGAGAGAGAGAGAGAGAGAGAGAGAGAGAGAGGTTAGTGTTGTTTATTGGTGTTGGTAGCAGGTTTCTGAGGCCTTCAGCCCAGGGGTTGGCACCGCACCTTAAAGGGTGAAATTAAGAATTATATTAAAGGGGGGGTGAAATGCTGTTTCATGCATACTGAGCTTTTTACACTGTTAAAGACTTGGATTCCCATCCTAAACATAGACAAAGTTTCAAAAACTAATGTTGGACGTTTAATAGAGTATTTTTGTGTCAAAAATACTCCTTCCGGTTTCTCACAAGTTTCGGAGAGTTTTTTTAGAGTATGGGTCGACTTGACGTTAATAGACCGAAAGGTCCTTGTATGGGCCATACAGGCTCTTCTCCCGGTAGGGTGAGAGGAAATGCACACCCATAAACACTCTCAGGTGCAGTCGTCCGTGAACACTTCTGACGCACCGCGCTCCACTTTATTCCTATGTGGAGACATCAAACGACTTTTTTTTCTTTACTCAGAGAAAAGCTTAACTCCAAGTCTTCCAGAGTCCACCAACCAGGACTGCCGTTCACCAGTTTGTGTGTTTACTAGTAGCACGCAAGCGCAACTCGGTCTTCATTATATTAAGCCCTGCCCACCGACTCTATACACGATGTGATTGGCCCGACCAGAGTTTAGCTTTTAGTGTCAGCTAGCAGCTCAGAAGGGTATTAAGACTAGATTGCTCAGAAGGGTATTGCTAGACGACACTCGCGGCAGATTAGATTTGCTGCTGCTAGGGTGCGTCTAGATTTTTAGGCTAGTCTTTACCCCCTATTGTACCAGAAGTTCCAGAAGCATCTATTAGGCAATAAACACATTAATTAACTTCCATATGGTTCTTTTTTTTTTATTTTTTATTTTTGCACTTCTTGAGGTGGGTGAGTGTAGATATCTTGTTAACTCTTTACCTTGTAAAACGGCTGCTCTAATGTCCATGAAGTTCAGCTGCCATTTATTTGACATGACTGCCATGATCATTTTTAGAGATTCTGAGGCACATGTAGGTGAATCTTGAGGAAGGTCTTGAGAGTTTTTTTTCTTTAAAGCCTCTCGCAGCTAGTTTGCCTTACGTACAGCTCCAGCAGTGGTTTCTTTAAGTGTATACACCCCCCTTGTGGAGATGCACTGCTGGCCTTCACTTCTTCAAAGACGTTATTTTTTTTCCAGGTGGTCAACTTGATTTTATTTCGACAGTCTTTTGCCCAGTGATGCGTAATTTGGCAAATTGCACATTCCCTTCTTCCATTTATCAATGGAGGTTGTGCCATGAGCTATGGTTTGTGGTTGTTGTGTAGTGTTTGTTTTGTGTCCCTGTTTAACTGAGTATCTCATGTAATGGGCAAACTTATTTTCAAGGCTGATTTCATATCAGTCAAAGAAACACTAGAGCAAGCTGTAAGTGATAACTGTTCATCTTTAACAGCAAGTCCGTCAGATCAAAATGGAGCTCCCTGATGCCCAGGGCCGTTTCTAGCCATTTTGACGCCATAGGCGAAATCCTTATTGGTGTGTTATTGGTACTCAAGTCACCGCTGACATTGTGATTTTTGGATCACCCGTCACTTAAGGTGTGGTTATCAGTACATCTGATGACCACCTTCCCCCTCTCTTAGTTTGAGTATTGTTGTTTTTGATGGACTTTTTTTATATTAGTTTTAGTCACGTTCATACTCTTTTTAGTCTAGTCAAGTTTTAGTCTACTAAAAGTCTGAGCATTTTAGTCTCATTTTAGTCAGAATTATCCATGACTATTTTCGTCTAGTTTTAGTCAATGAAAATTGTATTTTAGTCTCTCTTTAGTAATGCAAGTTTATTTAAGCCAGTCAATATAGTATAAGTATAGCTAAAAGTATAGCCAAAACAAATTCAAACAAGGTTTTTCCAAATGTCGTAATAAGAATAAATGCATATTGAATTTAATAATAGGAAAATACATTTACATTTATGCAGTTAGCAGACACTTTTATCCAAAGAGACTTACAACTCAGGAGTACAGGAAGCGATCCGTCAAGAAGAGGCAACGAAACACAAAAAGTGCCTTAAATACTAAGATTTGTATACTACTCAGAGTAGCAAAAAAAAAAAAAAGAAAAAAAAGAAAAAGGGAAGAAGAAAAGATAAATAGAGGAGGAAGAGTGTTTTTTATTTTTATTTTTTATTTTTTTGATAAGATTAAGTGCTCATGGAAGAGATGAGTTGGAGGACGGAAGATCGTTCCACCAACCAGGAAAAATGAAAGAAATTGTTCTGGAGAGGGATTTCATGCCTCTCTGTGATGGTACCACAAGCCTTTGCTCATTAGCTGGTGTAGACTTGTAGGAGTGAGTCAAAATATGCGGGTGCTGAGCTTGTGGAAGATCCATAAGCAAGAGTCAGAGCTTTGAATTTGATCTGGGCAGCGAGTGGTAGCCAATGCTGAGAGATGAATAGAGGTGTGACATGAGCCATTTTAGGCTCATTGAAGACAAGACGTGCAGCAGCGTTCTGGATCATTTAAAGTGATTTTATTGCACAAAATGGAAGTCCAGCCAGAAGCGCATTGCAATAGTCAAGTCTAGAAATGACCAGGGCTTGGACAAGAAGCTGTGTTGCATGCTCCGTAAGGAACGGTCTGATTTTCCTGATGTTGTGCAATGCAAACCTGTATGACCGAGCTGTCTTTGAGATGTGGTCTTTGAAGGACAGCTGGTCATCAAAGATTACTCCAAGATTTCTGACCGACCCTGAGTAATCAAAGATGAACCTAGCTGGATGGTGAAATCGTGTTGTATGGTCGGATTAGCAGGGAATACGAGCAGCTCAGTCTTTGCTAGATTGAGCTGCAGGTGATGTTTTTTCATCCATGCCGAGATGTCCGCCACACAGCTTGAGATTCGTGCAGCTACTGTGGGATCATCTGGTTGAAATGAAAGGTAGAGCTGTCTGTCATCAGCATAGCAATGATATGAGAGGCCATGTGTCTGAATGATGGGTCCCAGTGATGTAGTGTAAATGGAGAAGAGGAGAGGTCCAAGCACTGAGCCCTGAGGAACCTGCGTGGTCAGTTGATATGTTTTGGATACCTCTCCTCTCCAGGCAACCTTAAAAGACCTACCTGTGAGATAGGACTCAAACCAGTGGAGTGGAGTCCCTGTGATGCCCAGCGATGAGAGGGTGGACAGAAGAATCTAAAGATTCACAGTGTCAACGGCAGCAGATCAAGGAGGATGAGGACTGATGATTTGGATGCAGCTTTTGCCATCCGCAGGACTTCAGTAACTAAGGGTGCAATGGATCACAGTTGATCCGTGATCCGAATGGATCACGACCCACGGTTCGGCACGCACGTGACCCGCGGATTTATTGCGCTGCACGAAGTTTCGGTCCGTCAGTGCGAAGTGCCGCGATCGTTTCTGCACCGAGTCTATTTTGCTGTGCTGAACGCGCTGAATTAAAGGGACAGTGCACTGTGTGCATTAAGACAAACATGTATTGATGCGAAACTCTAGTAATTGCGTATAATGTAAAGTTTACTCAAGTGTTTCAAAGTCAACACATAGCTTTTTGCCTTGGGTAAAGCAAGGAAAATTGCATTTAGATTTAGGTAAACAAATGAAATAATGGAGAGCCCTTCTTGGAGGTGGAATAACAAAGTTCTTTATGACCTGCAGGATTTATTTTTAAAAGATTTTTTAAAAAATGAATGAAAAAACAAACAAACGAGTTGGCTGTTTTTGTCTATTGTAAGTTCTATTTTAAAAATGTTTATTTTAACAGTCTATACTAGGCTATATAAATATAAAGTAATGAATTGAATTAAACATTGTTTGAATGTAATGTTTAAACATGATAGCTATAAAAATGTATAGGCCTACAAAGAGAATTGCAATGATGACAAGCCATTCCAACTTTTGGATTTTAAATAACAATAATGAATATGTGTTAAACAGGCGTGAGAGGTCTACTCTCTCCCCTGAGAATTTTGACATCCTAATCTTTTTTTTATTTTTTTTTATTTTTATCCTCAGGCCCATTTTCACATCACAGGTTGTTTTTCATGTTACACTTTAATAACTGAGTAAAATGTGATTTATTCAGCTGGTTATTTATTTTATATTTGTTAAAACTATAACCATAAAGGTTATGCTAATACCAACATTTTTCATACAATAAATGGAAAGCAAATAAAAATAGTCTCTTCCCCCTTTTTCTGATCCGATCCGTGACTCGTGATCCGTGATGTGATCCGAACCGTGAGTTTTGTGATCCGTTACACCACAATCAGTAACTGACAATAAGGCCGTCTCAGTTGAGTGGCCCTTTTTGAAACCTGACTGGTTTACGTCCAGTTGATTATAATGCGAGAGGAAAGATGAGACCTGGTTGAAAACAACTCTTTGCAGAGTTGTTGCAAAATAATATTCAATTTATTTAAATCTGTTTAATTATTTACATTAGACCCACATTATAGTTAAAATGGTTTTCTGTCTTGCATTTTACCTCAAAATAAAGGATGTAATTTTATTCCACATGGAACTGAGCGGAAATAAGTGAATC
The DNA here is from genome assembly GCF_024679245.1 of Pseudorasbora parva. Lineage (NCBI taxonomy): Eukaryota > Metazoa > Chordata > Actinopteri > Cypriniformes > Gobionidae > Pseudorasbora > Pseudorasbora parva. The sequence continues at coordinate 5,262,838 of NC_090191.1, forward strand.
CAGTCTTTTATTCGCTTATAAGGTGAAACATAATGCTGTGGTTATTTTAACATATATATATATATATATATATATATATATATATATATATATATATATATATATATATATATATATATATATATGCTGGCGTTATGATGGCACATTACAAATGTTTACGTGCTTTTCTGTTTTGAGCGGTGATGAAATTGCTCTCGTTAAGTTATATCCTTTAAGTTATATCCTTTTTGCGGTGGGCAAAAAGGATATAACTTAAACAGCAAATTCTGAAGTGATATATTATTGAAAACTCAATAATGATGTGGTTTCAAACGGCACTTTGGTGTTTGTCAAACAGGAGGTAATTCAGCCGGGGATTTTTACACGGGTGGTGGAAGAAAAACACGGATATTCTGGATTAAGACGACAAGAAAATCCCTGACTAGCCCCTGTCAATAATGAAAACACCTTACAACCCCAGGAGAAACAATAACCATTCGAATAGGGCTTCTATATAATAGCTGCATCTTCTAAATAATGAAGCCAGTGGGGCTTGAAGAAAGTGACGTTGCCTGCATCGGCTCAGTATGAGACGCACAGAAATACTGCAAAACTATTAATAATAACACATCAAAATAACGTTACAACATTTCATCTCATCTCATTTTCCTCAACAAAAATGAAGACATTTTATCATAGTTTTTATTTTGTGAACCACATTTAGTCTCGTTTTTATTCGTCATCACATCACCAGCATTTATGTTGCGTCTCGTTTTCATCACGTGATAAAGGTTCGTTGATGACAATATTTAGTCATACTTTTCGTTGACGAAAGCAACAATAGTACAGATCTGTCAGGGTTCTGTCACTTCGATCTAGCTTATTCTTGGTTTTGTGACAGGGCCCTGACACTCCTGTATTGGTCTTGTGTTTGTGTGAGCACATGGCTTGTAATTTGTCCCTGCTGGCTTTGTGCTTGTTTGTCATGTTTGTGTGAACACATGGCTTATCTCGTGTTTTCTTGTGCCATGTGTTCTCCTATCTATTGTATAAACCCACCACCTTGTTTCCTGATTATTTGTCCCACCTGTTTTCCCTCGTTACCCTCTTTTTGTTTGGTTCACATCTCGACCAGTTGTTAAACCTTTAACAAAGTTTTTTTTTCTTCACTTTTTATATAAATTGTGTGCTTTATAAGTTTTTTAATTCCTCAAATTACACATCACATATCCAGTGATTATCATCCAGAGAGTCAAGAGTTCCATCAGACCTTAAAATCAGTGCTTAGGAAATACTGCATGGAGATATGGTCAGTGGGGTGAAGGTGTTCCTTTTGCTTTTATTGTCTATCTGTGAAACGGTGCAGGAATCTCTCAAGTTCAGCCCATCAGAGCTGGTCTTTGGCCATACTGTGAGAGGACCACTGCAAGCTCTACAAGAGAGAATGTTAGGCATTTAGGATTCAAAACAAATGTGTTAGATTGTCAATCAATTCCATGTTCGGCTTCAGAAAACTTGTGTGCTAGCTCATGAGACATTGGTTAAGGGGGGGGGGGGGGGGGGGGGTGAAACACTCAGTTTCTGTCAATCTTGAGTACCTATAGAGTAGTATTGCATATTGCATCCTTCATATCTCCGAAAAGTCTTTAGTTTTATTATATATATAAAAGAAATATAGGCTGTACCGAGTCGTTCCGGAAAAAACCAAGCGCCTGGAGGCGTATCGTGTGGGCGGGGCTAAAGAATGATGAGCGCGGAGCTAGTGCACAAGAGCTTCTGAAAGTGTAGAAGAGTATATTATTTGAAAATGATTAAGTATAAGGCTAAAAAGCAGTATAAGAATACACTATTATTTATTCTGTATGAGTGTGCTGTATTAGTGTGCTATATATCAGTGTGCTGAGGTAGTTGTTGCCGTGTATAGCATGTGTGTGTGGACTTGAAGGGTATGTTCAAAAAAGGACATACAGAAGCTGTATGTTCGGCAGAAAAAGAACTTGGAATGTTGTGACAGGTGAGCCAGGAGAACTGAAGGTTAACTGCCATTTTGGGAAGATTGCTGGGATATATATGTCAGCCAGACCAAGGGACAGGAGTGTCTTTTTTGCAAAAACCACTCCGGCTTTGTTGCTTGGTTGATGTGAATAAAGCCGTTACTGAAACCAACAATCCTTTGAGAAATCATTTTTCCAAGACGAAAATTTCCAACATATTTGGCACCCCAGATGGGACTGGCTTAGGAGCTGCAAAAGGCCACGGCGGGCATTGCTGGACGAATCAACACAAACAAGTGGCCACTAATCTAAGGTAAGCAGTTTTTGCTTAAGTTTGTGTTGTTCGCCAGAAATGTGCCGTTATGGTGAGACAGCTTCTCCAAATTTAAAGAACTAAAAAGAAAAAAGGATTTTTGATTTCAAAATATTTGAATGCCTACTAAATTCTAACAAGACATTTTAATTAGAAAAAGCGTACGCAAAATTATTAGTTGATAAGAATATTAGGTTTACTTGTGTAGGGGTGGGTGTCTGTGGCACAAGTGTATCTTGTGCTGTGGATACACATTCCACAGGAAGGCATTGAATAAGGTTGATCTGTATAAGCATGAACACAGATGGAGTTTGCCAGTTACCGGTTCAATTAGTGAGCGACTGCTCGGGGCAAACTGAAAAGGACAGTTTTACGGATACCGCTTCTGTTATCAAAGTATAACAAGAAGGACTGCACGGGTAAAACGATCGTTTGGAATACCGGTCTGTTGAAGTTCAGCAGACGTCTGTATGGGTAAACGATAAGGTTATGTCTATGATACCGCTTTGCTATTAAACAAAGGACTGAATAGTTAGACATGGAAATTTTACGTCTTTGATACCGCTCTGTCATAAACAACAGAGGTCTGAATAGTTAGACGGGATAGACTATGGATACCGCCCTGTTCTAAAATTAAAGGGGTCTGCACGGATAGTCTATTAAGTATTATTGTAATTAATTGCATTGGAGGAAGTGTAGTATTTCAGGAGTATAGAATAGGGTGTATACTGGACAGATTGTGGCTAATAATAATAAGTGGGTGTGAAGGTGTGAACAAGTGACTGTGTCGTCTCCTGGATGCCTGTGATTAAAAATAAGCTCTGCTTCTTGTGAAAAGTGTCTCCCTCCCTTACTGGTCCTCGAGTGCGCTCCAAGGGTTAAGGGTGTGCTTTTCATGTGAAAAGAGATAAGAGAATGTGTGTATGAGCCCAGGGACAAACAACATATGAGCCCAGGGACAAGCTTGAATGAGCCCTAGGGACAAGTTTATGAGCCCTAGGACGAGTATGAGAAAAAATATTGTCCCCATTCAATAAAAAAAGGGGACTTGTATGAGTGTTGTGAATGTGAGAATCATTCATATGAGAAAATTGGCTTTGCAAAGTTAGTATAAAACAATTGGGGAAAAAGTGGCTGTTGCATTACATTAAATAGAAATAATAAAAAGTGTGCAAAAAGAAAAATATGCTAAATTAAAGAAAATTGGTTTAAAAAGTGATTAAAATTATATTGAAAGCATTAAGTAGGATTTGAAAAAGAAAAAAGGTAATTGCCTATTAAAATAAAAAATTAAAAAGAGCAATTATGACCACTCCGGTGGAAATGTTAGGGTCAAAATACCCATTGTGTAAAGAATTGATAAATGAAATATCAAGTAAATGGCAAAAAAGAACTCAGGATATGATAACCAAATGGCCAAAGGAAGGGACATTTGATGTAACATTGTGCGAAGAAATGGAAACCTTGGTAAAAAATTACAAAGTTAAGAACAGTGTAAAAACAAAAAAGAGAGAAATTAAGAGAGAAAAAGAAAAAGCAGTGCTGGCATTGTTCAGAAAAGAAGGAGAAGAATTATTAAAAAACATAAAACAGGCAAGGAAATTTTTAAAAGAGGTAGACAAGGAAACAAAGAAAAAAGAAGGAATGTTTTCTGATACACCGTCAAACGTAACTCCAGAAGGACAGTTCCCAATCCTAAAAGGGCTGGTGGAAGTCATAGGGGAAATGCAAGTAGAAGGAAAGGTGGAGTTAGAAAAAGAAAAAGAAACAAAACAAGATGTGAGGAAAAAAGTAATAAGTAAAACAATTGAGAAAAATTTGCCATTAAATTTGCCGTTAGATTGTTATGAACAAGCAAGAACAGCGTTAGAGAAACTAAAAACTAAATATGAGGACAAACAGGTAGAAAGAGAAGCGGAAAAAGAAATACAAGTAGAAGACTTAGATAAAAGCATTAAAGAAACAGAAGAATTAATAGAGCGCACAGAAAAAAGAGTGCATGATAGAAAAAGATTATTAGAAAGTTTAAATGAAGGAGTTGAAGAGTTAATATTTGATGAAGACAGGTGGTCACAGGGAAGAGAGACAGGGAAACTAAGACCTCTGGCAAAGCAACTCCCTATTTTAATCAAGGGTACACAAGGGCAATATGTGCCCTGGGCCTCACAGGACCTTGAGGGGTTGGTCACTCGCCTCCCGGACATTCATGAGGGGGCTGGAAAGTGGATAAGAGTGTTTGAGGAAGAAACAATGGGCAGATTATTAGCTGTGGGGGACATCAAAGCACTGCTGGCAAAAATTCTAGGTGGATCAAAGATGGAGGAGATTCTTCAAATTGCTGATTTAGACAGAGCTGTGAACTCTTGCTACATGGATGGGACTGTATTTGATACATATCGTCCAACAATATGGCAGGCATTGCGTGATGAGTATCCAACCAAAATAGACCCTAAGGCATTAAAAGGGGAGCAACTGGGGGATACAGAAAATCCAATCAGATATGTGCAAAGACAATTAAAAAAATGGAAGCAAGAAACTGAGGGGAATCCGGAAGGAGACCCATTGATGGCTACGTTGTTTAGAAATGCTGTGGTAGATGCTATGCCACAAGCTGTAAAAAGCAAGCTGGAAGATGTGGTCGGTTTAAACTCCAAAACGCATAAAGAGTTCTGTGATCATGTGACTCATGCTGTAGAACAATACAGAAAGAATGAACAAAAACTGCAAAGTCAGGAAAAAGAGCTTCAAAGAAAGCTGACTCAATTGCAGATTGACCAGCTTATAAGCAGTCATAAGAAAAAGACTCAAGCCACAGTGAAAAGAGAAGAGTCAGAACAAATGACAGTAATGACTCCTATGAATGCCTCTGAAAATAATCCACCACTAACTATGCAGCTACCCTCACCAACAGCAAATTCTCCAAATGTACACCAGGTCCCTGCACCCACAGTCAATGTGTATGCCCAGCAGCAGGCGCCAGTAGACTGGAAAAGAAATCCACTAAGTGAGGGACAAAGGGGGCGAGGCAAGCTCAACAACATTCCCCTAATGGTGTGCTGGAGGTGTGGACAACCTGGTCATAGCAGAAGATACTGCCCAGTCAGTCCATGGCCACAGTCCCTTGGGGGTGGAAGGGGGGGGAGTTGGCAACGGCCCTTTCGAGGTCCAAGTCAAGGCCCAGTAAACCCTTGGGGAGGTCCTAATCAAGGATATTAGGGGTGCCCAGAGAATCCTATAGGGGAGAATCAGCTTCCAATTTTAACAACTAATGCTGATCAAGATCCAATGTTAAAAGTAAAAATAGAGGGTAAAAACACTCCCATGCTAGTTGACACTGGAGCAGTGTATACATGTGTAAATTCAAATTATGCTTCACATCTCCCCATGTCTGGAAAATTTGCAAAGACAATAGGATTCTCGGGACAAATGCAATTAATACCTATGACTGCTCCAGTTTGTTTACAGACTAAAAATAAAAGTGTGACCTTGCCAGTTCTTGTATCAAATCAAACTCCTGTAAATTTGTTAGGAAGAGATGCATTATGTAAATTAGGACTTCAAATTTGGTGCTCTCCAGAGGGAGTATATATAGACTTACAAGGAATAGGAACTCAAATGATGATCTCTGAGCCAAAAGCAAATGTGTACTGGATAGGGCAGATAGAAAATGAGGTGAAACAAATAATTGAAAAATGGGGAAAGTTTATTGAAGCACAGATTTCTGAGGCTCAATTACCAAAGTCAGGATTTCACTGTACTATGATATACGATCAGGAAAGGGATGAAAAAATAGAAACGAAATGGCAAAAGGAAACAAATAGTCAAAAAATTGATATTACCTCAAAATATATCATAATAGGTAAACAGGGAGCAGCAATGAAAATAACTGAAAATGAATTTACAAAAAGTTGGTTTAATGTACCAAATTCTATTCCACATGTATCTTTATACACAGGAAAGAATTGGGAAGCCAAAGATTTGGGACCAATGATGAAGAAAGCTGAGCAATGTCAGTGGGATCCAACCATAAATCCAGTCATTTTTCACTCTGCTGATAAAAACTTCATAAAAGTTTTATGTGAAATAGAATTAAAGGGAATTCCACAAGAAATAGTGATAAATCAAGAATTACAAACACAGATGATAACAAAAGCCCAAACAATAGAAACTGTTGATAGTGAGCTATTGAAGGAGGTAGAGCAACAAGTACCAACTGAGTTATGGTCTCGGCATGATACAGATGTATGATTGGTAAAATCAGCTAGCCCAATAAGAATACAGCTTAAACCAGGTGCACGCCTGCCAAGAAAATTACAGTATCCTTTAAATCCTGAAGCAGAAGCAGGTATAAAATACACAATTGAAGGATTAGAAAAAGTAGGAGTATTAATAGAAACAAACAGTTACTGTAACACTCCAATTTTGCCTGTAATAAAAGCAGATAAATCAAGATGGCGCCTTGTGCATGACTTACGAGCAATCAATGAAATAGTTGAAGATTGGCCAGCTGATGTTCCTAATCCACACACATTATTGACAAATATCCCACCAGATGCTAAATATTTCACCGTAATAGATTTATGTAATGCTTTTTTCAGCATCCCTGTAGAAGAGGAAAGCAGATACTTGTTTGCATTTACATATGCAAATAAGAAGTATACATATACTCGAATGGCTCAAGGATTCAAACATGCTCCGCATATATTTAACCAAGTTCTCAAGGCTGATTTAGAAGACCTAATGATAGACAGTACTCTAATACAATACGTAGATGATTTAATGATTTGTTCAACAACTCGAGAACAGTGTCACAAGGATTCTATAAAAGTGCTCACAAAATTAGCACAGGGAGGACATAAGGCATCTAAAAGTAAATTGCAGTACTGCCAGCCTCAGGTTGAATATTTAGGACGAATAATTTCTTATGGCACAAAAGCCATTGCTCCACAGCAATTAGAGGGTATAAGTAAAGTACCATTGCCAAAAACAGTAAAACAAATGATGACTTTTCTAGGAATGACTGGTTTCAATGCTGAATGGATAGAAGATTATGCAACAAAAACAGCGCCATTAAGAGAAATCATGAAAGAAGCAGGATTGCAAAATTTAGGAAACCCATTAAAGTGGAATATAGATGCTTTAATAGCATTTGAGTCTATTAAAAAAGAGTTGCAAAAAGAACCTGTACTTGGAACTCCAGACTACACTAAAGAGTTTCATTTATACGTAGCAAACAGAACTGATGGCTATGCATCCGCTGTACTGATGCAAGAGACTTGCAGTGGCAGGAAGAAACAGCCTATAGCCTATTATAGCACTAGGCTGGATAATGTAGCACAAGGTTACCCACCATGCTATCAGCAGGGTCTTGCAGCAGTATACTATGCATATGAGAAAGCATCTACAATAACTATGGGGTACCCAGTAACTATTTATGCACATCATAGAATTGTGGAATTAATAGAACAAGGAAAATTTGTTTTAACACAAGCTCGCATTCTAGCATATTCATCGTTGCTAACGTACCCAGATGTTACAATTAAGAGATGCAATACCGTGAATCCAGCTGACTTCATTCCTTTGGAGTATGAAGGAGAACCACATGATTGCGTGGCTAGTTCGCTGGCATTCACAAGACTACGACCAGATCTTGAATCAACACCTATAGCAGAAGCGGAAGTAACCTACTTTGTAGATGGATCTAGTTTTAAAGATTATTTGGGAAATCACACAGGATATTCTGTTGTAAGAAAAGAAATGGACAAATTTGTGCCTGTAGTATCCCAATATTGTCCACAGCCCTGTTCTGCTCAATTAGCAGAATTAAAAGCTCTTACAAATGCATGTCAACTTGCAAAAGGGCAAATTGCAAACATTTTTACAGATTCAGCATATGCTCATGGTGTGTGTCATTTGTTTGGAGCAGTGTGGAAACAGAGAGGCTTTAAAAAAGCTGATGGATCTCCCATTCAGCATGGTAAAGAAATATGTCAATTAATAACTGCTATGATGCTACCAAAAAGGCTTGCAGTCATTAAATGTCAGGCTCACAAAAAAGGAAATGACTTTGTAATCAAAGGTAACAATGTAGCAGATTTGGAAGCTAAAAAAGCATCAGGATGTTTAGTGGCAATACTTAATCCAGTAGTTCTTATAGAACCACAACCACAACTGGAAGATATTGTTCGAATACAACAACAAGCAGGCCCTTACGAACACTCTATGTGGCATCAGAGGGGGGCGAAAAAGGATGAAAAAGATATTTGGCGTTCACATGAAGGACAGATTGTTGCACCAACAGCATTGTTAAATATTCTTATTTCAGATGCGCATGGATTTGATCATTGCGCAAGGGGGGAAGTAATAAGAAAAATTAAACAACAAGGGTATTGGTCTCCATATTTATATGCAATGGTAGACAATTTTCTGTCCACATGTGAAATATGTGCCAAATACAATGTGAGAAAGGGAACAGCGACACCAATAGGCCACATACCAGTACCAGAAGGACCTTTCAAACATTTGGTAATGGATTATGTGGACATGATAAAGCGAGTTCAAGGGAAACGATATATGCTTGTGATAATTGATCGATTTAGCAGATGGGTAGAAGCAGTGCCATCTGCAGATGAGGGGTCAGGAACGGTGATCAAATTTCTAACAAGAGAAGTAATTCCTAGATTTGGAATACCATCAGAAATAAGCTCAGATAATGGGTCAGCATTTATTCAAAAAACTGTAAAACAAGTATTTCAGCAACTTAGAATAAAACAAAGACTAGGATGTGTCTATAGGCCACAGTCACAAGGTTTGTGTGAACGATTTAATGGGATTCTTAAGGCCAAAATTAACAAAATATGTGAAAGTACTAAGCTAAACTGGGTTGATGCTTTACCTCTTGCATTAATGAGTTGTCGCATGCAAGCAAACAGAATCACGCATTTAACTCCGCATGAAATGCTTACGGGTCGACCCATGCCTGTACCATATTGTAGAGGTCCTTACAAAGGACCTCCGTTGGAACAATTGCAAATGGAATTAAGATCTTATATGAGGAAACTAACTGCAATACATAAAGCTATATATTTGCAGGAAAAAAGAAGGCAGCCCAGTGAGGAGACAGAGACATCTTGTCCGGTTGTCCCAGGTGACCAGGTGTATCTGAGAGTATTCAGGAGAAAGTGGAATGAACCCAGGAGAGAGGGACCTTACAAAGTGGTGACAGCTACGCCAACTGCAGTCCAGGTGGAGGGAAAGACCACCTGGTATCACTTGAACCACTGCACAAGGGTCCCCAGAGAAAGGCAGCAAAGAGAGAGGGAGGAAGAAAGCCTGGAAACAGGTGAAACGGAGCAAAATGTTGAAAGTAGAGAAAATCAACAGGCTGAATCCAATGATGTGTCTGATGATGGCCACGTGCTGGCTGCGGCTGACGCTTCAAGGTCACGCCGTAAGCATCAGCACCCAATCCTCATTGGAGGATCAAAATGTGGCACAGGCCACCCAGACTTCCTTACAGTCGACTTTACAGGCTTCAATCAGACCTAATGATAACCAAACAATGACCCTAACCGAACAAGAATTAATTGAAGTACAAAAAATAATACAACGTAGGGATGTAGATGATGAGGAAATTGAAATTATGAGCGAAGAAGATGAGCTATGGGAAACAGCACAAAATAATGATTGGTACAAGTGGGCAGCATTTACAGCTAAAGAAACAGGACTAAATAATTGCTTGATGTGCTCTAAATCACCTTTAAATAAGGTAATAGTTGTTCCAAATACACATGATTATGTAAAATGTGCTGAATTTAAAAGTCACTTTTGCCACACAAATGATTATTTTAGACCCTATTGCTCGGCGGAATGTTTAGGTTTTATGGGAAATTCTAAACTTCAAGATAAATTCAGTAGGCCACATTGGGGAGATTGGTGTAGATATTGGGACGTAAATGCAAACATTAAACTAGAAGAGGAAAAGATAGAAGTACCTACATGGTACAGTATAGATTATAATCAAGCGTATGAGTGCTTCAGTAAGCCTGAAGGAATTCATAACGTGGGAAAATTTAAAGGAAACTGTACTACAATTTGGGACTTAGATAAAGCAAAAGGGTGGGACACAAAAATACCTGTTAGAGCCCCAGAACCTCAAGCACTAGGAGAAAGAAACGGGAAAATCATTAATCCAGAAGATGAAGACTGTAAAACCCAAACTATAGCTCTACCGTCAATAGAAGTATATGAAGATCAGACAATGATAGTAGCGGATTTCTTTTGGGCATGTGGTAAAAAGAAGCTTCTAGCCTCGTTGCCACTAAACTGGAAAGGAGTGTGCGCAAGAGTCCGATTAATTCAAGAAATTACTTTAATAGAATGGGATCCCGAACAAGGGGAAGTACGAAACACGAATAGAACCAAAAGAGCTTATAAACCTGACCCTAATGTAATAATTGATTCAATTAGTCAACCTAGAGGAATACCCCAGGAATATAAAGCAAGGGATGAAGTCAAATCAGGATTTGAATCAATATTTATATGGATTACGCAAAATAAAAACACAGAATGGATTAATTATATTTACTATAATCAGCAAAGATTCATTAATCACACTGATGATGCTTTATCCGCGCTAGGAGAACAACTAAAAGCAACCAGTAGAATGACGTGGCAAAATAGGCAAGCCCTTAATTGGTTGCTTGCAGACAAAGGAGGTGTATGTGTTATGTTTGGAGATCAGTGTTGTACTTTTATACCAAATAATACTGCACCAGGAGGAAAATTTAGTGAAGCTATGTTAAAAATAAAAAATTTGAGAGTAGAACTTAAAGCAAATGCAGGAAGCGAAGGCCGAATGTGGGACTGGTTAGATTTCAAATTTGGCTCAATGGGAGCATGGTTCGCTAAAATCGGAATAATTATAGGAGGAGCAATATTAACAATATCAATATTAATCTGTTGTGTATTTCCTATTGTAAGGTCATTAGTTGTTCAAACCACAGTTAAGCATATGGAAGTGCTAAAAAATCAAGATAATGAAAAGCTAATGGATAGTAAGGACTGGCCTGAGAAATCAAACTGGATTTTGCAAGCATTGGAGGATGATTCAAGCACCTCCAACGAGGACAAAGGAGATGAATGATGAGCCAGACCCTGGGTGTATGTGCTAGCCTAACCTCTCCCCAAGGGTGACCCTCTACGATGCGCAAAGTGTCTGGGTTGAAGACGATGGCTACGATATAAAGAGAACTTTTAATAATTTAATGCATGGTTTAATGTGTGAATATTCTACATAACTGTGAAAACCACAGGCAAGGCTGAACAAATTGCACGCTCATGCTTATAACAATGAAGTAAAGAAAAATAGGGATTAGGGAAATTAGAATCTTTTACTCAATTCCAGAAGGAAAAATAATACAAAGAAAAATCTGGAAGGAGATGTTTGGTTCTAATGTTCCTCCAGAGTGTGGTTGCATAATCTGGTCATTGGTAAGTGACACTGAATGACTTACTTTAAGTCATTAGGTAGCCTAACTAAAGAAACTAGATTCTGAAACTACACCTCTGGGAAAGGTTAGTAGGATGGGGCTTAGGAAAGCCCCAGAGGGGGGAATGTAGAAGAGTATATTATTTGAAAATGATTAAGTATAAGGCTAAAAAGCAGTATAAGAATACACTATTATTTATTCTGTATGAGTGTGCTGTATTAGTGTGCTATATATCAGTGTGCTGAGGTAGTTGTTGCCGTGTATAGCATGTGTGTGTGTACTTGAAGGGTATGTTCAAAAAAGGACATACAGAAGCTGTATGTTCGGCAGAAAAAGAACTTGGAATGTTGTGACAGGTGAGCCAGGAGAACTGAAGGTTAACTGCCATTTTGGGAAGATTGCTGGGATATATATGTCAGCCAGACCAAGGGACAGGAGTGTCTTTTTTGCAAAAACCACTCCGGCTTTGTTGCTTGCTTGGTGTGAATAAAGCCGTTTCTGAAACCAATAATCCTTTGAGAAGTCATTTTTCCAAGAAGAGAATTTCCAACACTTGTTGCCTCGATGCCTTATCAGACAATGGCTTGTAAGGCAGTGTTTGCATGAAGGCACCTCACAAAACTGACTTCGGACAGACTTCTAAGGCAGTGTAATAGTTCAATGATCTACAGCAAAATAGAGCGAGCTTTGGTGAGAACTAAACACATATTTAATTACTACATTCATAATTTTCTCACTAGAAAGGACATCAGAAGTGGAAAATATTGGTAAAAAAACGTACATTTACACACAAACTGACCAGAAAACTCAACTTTCAGACGGCATCTTTTTTCCCAGCACAGGATTGTGGGATATCAAACGCAGCGAAGGACACATGTATGCTGCCTTCAAAACTCGATCAGATGAAGGTCTTTCAGGAGACAGGAAGTGAAGCTAACATTAGATTCGGACGTGGCTTAATGCCTTCCTGCCTTGAAATGTGTCCTCCGAAGGCAGCATTTTCCAGGTTTCGGACGCAGCCAATATCTGTGAGGATTATGGCACGCAACACAAAGTTTTTAAGAAACCTCAAGATCGACAATTTTATTTTAATTTTTTTAATTCTTAAAATGTCTCAATTTTTACAATATTAAGACTTAAAGGTCAAATAGTCAACAATTTAATTGATAATATTTAATTACAACAATAAATGTTAGCATGTTATTTCAGCCATAATGGTGTCTAGAGAAAAAGCCATTTTACCTGGCCCACTATAGGTGGAATAAAATCCTGCTCAGATGTATTACAGTTGTGTAAACAAAAGAAAGATTGACCATTTCTGCAATAATATCTGGACTATGCACTGGACAAAATATTTTGACCTACCTTGCTTAATTTGAAATGTCCTAAATACATGGAAGTGCTAAAAATATGAAATAAATGTCATATAAAGGATAAAACTGTACTTTCTAACATGTTGAGACATTGTTACAACATTAATTTTATATTTAATGTTAATTAAATAATGTTTTGGCAGATAGAACCTTATAATTCTTAGCGAAAAATGTGTTTTTAGAATTAGAAGGTTCTATCTGCATTTGACCCATTCCAAAAATCCCCATGTACAATTTTGAGAGGATTTTGATATTGTATATTTAGAATACATTTAGGGTCCCTGTTATTTTCATGTTTGAAAGAAACGTGTTCCCCATATAAATTTTCCTATATGTAATGCAAAACTTTGAAGCTCAATATCTCAAAACTACTCAGAACGCAGATAGAACCTTGTAATTCCAAGGGGACAATATCTTTAATTTCTGTAGAGCTGGAGATTTTATTAAGGATGAGTTCAGCTCTGAGAATGAAACCAACCTGTTTGTTCCTCAGTTTCTTCATGTTTCATGCTGAATGTTTCCTCAATCTTAACATCTTCAGTCTCCTCTTTAATAAACTCCATCTTTATGTCTTCAGTCTCCTCTTTAATAAATGCCATCTTTATGTCTTCAGTCTCCTCTTTAATAAATGCCATCTTTATAATAGTGTCACGTGGATCTCATTCACTTTTCCATGAGTTTTTTTTCTGTTTGTCCTGTTAAAGATGAGAATAATTAACAAAGTAAAACAATAAATCGTAAAATGACCTGATTAGACTAAAAACACTAAAAAACTAACAACAATTACTAAAATAATGCAAATTATGCATACCCTTAATATATTAAAGCAGTTTAGTTATTTAATGATTTGTAGAAACAGAGATGGAGATAGAAAGAGAGCGCTACGAATCCCTGAATCATTTGTTTCTAATCGGTTCGATTGAATCGGAGAGAAAGCTCCGGCTCTCTCGTCACTCGCCAGAATTCATGTTTGAACTGATTCACGAAAAAGACCGAAATGAGACGTTCCTTCTCTTACTCGTGCGTTCATGATGTTACTTTACCCACACAACGCTGATAAATGTTAGATAAAGCAATGCAGTGTTACATTTAATAATACATCATTCACTATCCTTCGCTTTAAAAGCCTAAAACACAAACCGTTCTTCAGCCGAGACACAACAGATGCTAGAGCGCGGCGCGACCTTATGGCGTCATATTTGGTTACCAAAATAAAAGTCCTATTCACATTCTGCTGTCTAAAATCACAAGTGCATGGAACTTTACAATGAAAAAAACTATTAAAAATTTGTTAAAAAAATGAGTTGAATGATTTGGTGAACTACATTTAATAACACAATGGTGAATTAATAATACAGTTCACATCAACTTCTTCTTACTTTTTTTTCCATGTATTTTTCCATCCACTAGCCTTTCCCTGAGATTGATCCACTCGTGTCTCTCTGGTTCATCCACTGTCACAGAGTCATCCAGCAGTTCTGCTGTTTCTTCAGTCTGCCACAGATCAGTATTAAAGGGATAGTTCACCAACAGATGAACATCCTCTCATCATTTACTCTCACACTCATGACACACACACTGTTAAAAATAGTGTACAATTACTGTAAAAATAAAAAATACACAAGTAAGAATATAATAATCCAAAATGTTTTCAATTACCCTAAATCACGACACGTTACACAACTTTTAAAAATCGTAACTGTTTGTAAATATACAACATATAAAACACAAATTTAAAAAATACAATTAATGAGGAAATATAATTTAACAAGCAAATAACTGGGTTTCTTTGAGTCCTTAAAAAATTGGTTCAAATTTAACCATAAATAGTCACAAATAATATAACAAATGCAAATTATCATTTTAATAGGCTTTACATTTGGGGATGCAAAAACAGAGGCGCTTGCGGACTGGATACAGACTGTCTGCGGGGCATTAAAAGTCATTCAATGGATTTTGCGGAAATTTAGAGCAATGGATAATGATTGATGTATTATTAAGTGTAATACTGCATTGCTTTATCTAACATTTATCAATCTCAGGGAAAAGGCTAGTGGATGAACCGTCTAGATGATAGGAAAATGAACATGTGTAGTAAATATAAAACTGACTACGCCACCTCCTTATTTAAGGCAGGAGGAGCCTTCCAAAAATAATCGAATTATAAACAACAATGTAGTTTGTCAATCAATAATCAACAATAATGGCGATGAACACAGCTAAAAGCCAAACCGCTTTAATGGTACCTAAAACCCAGGATTGGCACAAACTAAGCTTAAACAAATCTGGCTAGCCAGCTAAACCAGCTTCATGGTACAGGTCCCATGTCTCTGCAACCACTATTTATGATTCCTTAGTCATGTGACAAGGCACCTGCACCTGAAACTCATTGCTGGCTAGTCTCCTCCCACAAACACAAATACTGGGACTGTAGAATAGATGTGAGTCTACACAGGAAAATAAGTAATAATTTATTAAGACACAAAAAAGGTAAATTCATTCTGAATGCAACTCGGAATTTTGTATTATTTTCTTAATATATATTACTTTCTAGGTACATTTCTATGTACGTTTTCCCCTTTGCCACATTTTTTTTACGACTGTGTACTTGGGTGATTTTAGACAGCAGCGTGTGAGCAGGACTTTTATTTTGGTTCAATATATGACGTCATAAGGCTGCGCCGCGCTCCTGCATCTGTCATGATTCTGCTGAAGACAGGTTTGTGTTTTAAGCATTAACGGATAATGATTGATGTATTTTTAAGTGCAATACTGCATTGCTTTATCTAACATTTATCAGCGTTGTGTGAGTAAAGTAACATAATAAACTTGTCATGAGTAACAGAAGGAGCGTCTCATTTTGCTCTTTATCGTTAATCTGTTCAAACCTCTGGCGAGTGACGATAGAACCGGAGCTTTAGACACTCCTAGTAAATTGAACCGATTGATTCTCAACAAATGATTCATAATTTTCATTCTATTATTAATTCATAACTTTAGTTTTGAGTGTTTATAATCAGGTCATTTAGATCCATTAACTGTCGCTCTAACTGAATAGAGATGGAATTCACGACAATGTTCATATTTCAATAGAAATATGATACTTAAATGTAGTTCAGTAATACTCAACAACTGACCATCAGAATTCATCAGCTGACCAACTAGACAAGACAAACCAAATCTGTGATGTATTATTCCAAATAAAAAAGGAGCGAGGAGAGAAGAACCAAACACTGCATCATGAGGACTTGCCTGTGAAAATCACAGAGATGTTTATTTCATCTGAAAGAAAAGAAATGATAGAAGTGATCACCAAGTTGATTTAAAAAATGGCCAGGGAAAATATTCCACAGAGCTATTTTTTTTTTTTAATCCAAACATTTGTTTTTAGATATTTTTTTTTGTTTCATTTAATTTAAATTATTGTTATGTTTCAATTTATACTTAAAAAAATGAAAATGTGTCAAGAATTTAGGACTAGGAGAGATTTAGTGTGAATTTATTTTTCTTTCTTTTTATTATTCTCATCTTAAACAGGACAAACACACAGAACAACTCTTGGAGAAGTGACTGAGATCAATGTGATACTATTATAAAGATGGAGTTTATTAAAGAGGAGAGTGAAGATGTGAAGATTGAAGAAACATTCAGAGTGAAAGATGAAGAAACGGAGGAACAAACAAATAAAGAGAAGAGTGAAGACATGAAGATTGAAGAAACATTTAGAGTGAAACATGAAGAAACTGAGGAACAAACAGGTTGGTTTCATTCACAAAGCTTGGTCATTTGATCTTTATTCAGATGTCCAGCTTTAAATTAAGGATATTGTGAAGAATGTCAATATTTTCCCTTGGAGGATTTTACAAAAAAAAATCCCCTAAATATTTACCTCTGAGTTATTCACCATTTATCATCTGCAATATCAAGGTAGCTCCATATGATAGCATTAAGTTATAACGTAACATATGCAACATAGCTACATGAAAGTAATCAAAATAACTTTTTTTTTTAGTGCGACCAGGATGATAATTTAAAATATATAATTGAGTGTTTACACTTTATGAATAGAGTCGTGGATCTGTGATTGAGTCATGTCTTCCTCCTATTTGAAAAACTGCATCCGAGTCAGCGATTGACAAAATCACATTCAAGTAGCTTTATTGGCATGGTAAAAAGTCTTTACATTGTCATAACATTGACAGCGCTTCAAACTAATGGTGTTCTTCATTTACAGTGTAGCATTTACTATAAAATGAAATTTAAAAAGTTTGATATTTTAAATTTCATATATTATATTATATATATATATATATATATATATATATATATATATATATATATATATATATATATATATATATATATATATATATATATCGTTACATAACTAGTGTGGGAAATTAACTTTTTTTGCCCACAGTGGCTGGTGGATGCCTAATTTTACTAGCCACTTTTTTTAAAGGGCACTTTTTCCAGAATTAAACTTCAAAATAAAAAAAGAAAGGGCATTAGCATAGTATGGGGTAATTCAGGTTGATTGGGACACTTTTCCCAGTCATTTCAATGGTAAATACTGTCAGAATCATTATACAAATAGCATAGCCTTTATCTCAAACTGGCTGTCAAAGTGCAAAATGTCTACAAATTCAACGTCAGTGCAAGAACAAAATGTATAATCCAACTTAAATGAAATGCTCAGGAGTCAGGATTAGTCGAATGCAGGTTAAACTCAGCCAATGCAGTGATGGAGTGCAGCTTTCTGAACACAACCGCCAATCATGTAAAAGTGTGCTTTGCCTTCTTTCTGTTTCTAATTGTTTCGTAGTCGTTTAAAAGAAGACATTTCAAGCTTTCTATACATATTTCTCATGTCTGTGAGAAGTAGCCTATACACTGTGTTTCGGATTATTTATGAGACACGCTCCAGTTCATGTCTATTTGTCTATTCTAGTCTATTTGCTTCTTATTTATTAAATACAGGCAATTGTTTGATGAAAAATCTACACTGTTTTAAAAGTAACTGAGCTACTGAAAAATGTAGTAAAGCTAGTGTCGCAACTTGTATCTCGCTACTGACCAACACTGGCTGTATGGCAGTGCACTTGATATGAGACTGGGATGACTCGTGATCTTTTAATACCTCTAATTTAAGGTTAGTTGTTCCTCTAACAAATTGTTTGCATTTTCTGACGACGCGTAGGTTTGACAGTAGCCGCGTTTCCATTAGCCTACAGATTTGCGCAAAACTTTATATGTTCTGAATGTCAAAAACAATTCCGAGATGATGCCGTTTCCATTAACCGATGCCACGTGTGTTGATAGGTTTGTGTATATCCTAGTCATCGCAATAGCCATTATTTTTAACAGAAGAAGATATAGGTGTGTTATTCAAGCATTTATTACCATTTTGTTATTTTGGCTTGGAATTTCGTTTGCTGGAAATATGAACTGAATTCAGAAATGCTTTTAAAATGAAAGGTCCCATGGCATGGATTTTTTTTAAAATTATTTTATAATATTTCCTGAGGTGTACTTATATTTTTAGTATTGTTTTTACATCAAAAAATGTCATAATTTAGAAATAAAAGGCATTTTTTCTATACTGATATTAGCCCTCTGACTTGAATGCTGTTTCAAGGGGCGTGTCAGCTGTGAGACTTCAGTGAAAACACCCACTGTTGTGATTGGCTGACATCTGCATTTGAAATTAGATTGCGTGGTGGAGGGGGCGTGGTTTAGTGAGCAGCAGCTGCAACACTCGCTGCCAGTCCAGAGAAAGATGCGGAGAGCTGGGGAAAGATTGCTGATGAAGTGTTATTGTGCGGAGTTTTTGATTCACTGCTTTATTTACTGATGCATCAAGATGGCCAGAAGAGGGATTAACAGTATTAAACGTATTTAAAAGAAAGTCTGTGTGAACTTGAATGATTAGCTACACATCAGAAATCACTGATTCCAGATCAGGCATTAATGAACACTGTTACTCACTGTTTGAGGTGGTGCTGTCAAATCCATATGGTAAAGCCTGTGCTGACTAGAGGTCTGCATGAGCTTTAAACTGAAGCCCCGAGCCCGGCCCGTACCCAAGCTCATTTAACCCGACCCGACCATTACATTTACATGTTAAGCCCGAACCCGAGGTCTTGTTTCACACAGCAAATAACATTACCATTTTTGCACTATATTTGTGGCGGAGGGATCGTGCGGTATAGCGAGGTCTGCATGAAGAGCGAGAGAGTCGGGAGAGCAGTGGTAAGCAAGTTGCCGAGGTCAAGTCCAAATGATAAACACCTCTGTCTGATTGCAATAATTGGCGCGGAGTCATGGCTGCGTAGAAGAAGGATCCGGGTACTGAAATGGCCAGGCTGCAGTCCAGATCATTTACCCATAGAAAACATTTGGTGCATCATAAAGAGGAAGATGCGACAAAGAAGACCTAAGATAGTTGAGCAACTAGAAGCCTGTATTAGAGAAGAATGTGACAACATTTCTATTCCTGAACTTGAGAAACTTGTCTCCTCAGTCCCCAGACGTTTGCAGACTGTTATAAAAAGAAGAGGTGATGCCACACAGGGGTAAACATGGCCTTGTCCCAACTTTTTTGAGATGTGTTGATGCCATGAAATCAACATTTTCCCCCTTGAAATTATACATTTTCTCAGTTTAAACATCTGATATGTTATCTATGTTGTATTCTGAATAAAATATAGAAATGTGAAACTTCCACATCATTGCATTCTGTTTTTATTCACAATTTGTACATTGGCCAAACTTTTTTGGAATCGGGTTTGTACATTTATATTATAAGTGTATGTTGATTGGCTGAATGTATGCAAATAACTGGTCCCCGCTATTGTTGAAAAGCCATGTAATCACACATTTGCGTATAGGATTTAACATGTACATTTTGATGTTTTACGTGTCTATATGTTTTGAAGTATGTTGCTTTGTGGCATTAAACTTCGATTAACTTTTGTCTTTTCGCCTTAGACCTGATGCCGTTGGAAGAGGAGAGTCAAAATCTGAATAAAATGGAAGAGAAAGATCAGGACAAGACACATGATGATTTCATAACTGAAGAAAAAAAATGTAGTTCCTCACAGACAGAAAAAACTTCCTCTCAAAAAAGGACTCAAAAGACTCTAGGTAATTTCACCTGCCATCTGTGTGGACTACATTTCAAAAAGCATGGAAACTTTAAAGTCCACATGAGAGTTCACTCCAGAAGAAAACGTCACACCTGCCCACAGTGTGGAGTAAGTTTCAGTCAACAAGGAAACCTTAGAGTCCACATGAGAGTTCACACTGGAGAAAAGCCTTACACCTGCTCTCAGTGTGGAAAGAGTTTCACTGTAAAAGGAAACCTTAATGTCCACATGAGAGTTCACACTGGAGAGAGCCCTTACACCTGCCAACAGTGTGGAATAAGTTTCAATCAAAAACAAATCCTTGTAGTCCACATGAGAATTCACACCGGAGAGAAGCCTTACACATGTCCACAGTGTGGAATTAGTTTTTGTCAAAAAGCACACCTGAGAAGTCACATAAGAATTCACACAGGAGAGAAACCTTTCCCCTGCCAACAGTGTGGAAAAAGTTTCACCCGAAAAGAAATCCTTATCAAGCACTTGAATTCACACTGAAGAGAGCCTTAAGGCCCTGATATACTCACAAATGTATTTCTCATTCTTTGTTTAGGGCAGTGGTTCTCAACCTTTTTCGGCCCAGCGCCCCCTATCTGTTATCCAGGTCCCTTACCGCCCACCCCAACCCACCCACACCAAAAAAGGGTTAAATGTATTTACTGAATGTATGCTGATTATTAATCTATTATTGATTGTTTATAGTAATAAAAATATGTATATTATTCATGTCATTATTTTCATATTTTATTTTCATATTTTTTTATTATATTAATTCCCTAATCCTTTTAAAATGTACAAAATGTATATAATGAGTAAGTGCATCATGAATCCGTTTTCCATGTTTTTGTCTTACCCTAAATCTCTGTGGGACACCTATAAGTAGTGTTTATATTGGGAATATTGTTTATATTAGGGGCGTTTGTGTGAAAAGCGCTGCTGTCTCCTTTCCCCAAACGCTTGCGAGATGAGAAATAAAAATCTGCTCTGTTGTTTCTAGTGTTCAAGCTTCTTATACGGAAAGGCAGAAGCTGATCGGTAGGTTGTCGTCACATGACCTTCAGTGGCGCTTGCATCATTCTGAATAGTTGAGTTTATCTCGCCACGTCAAATGACCTTCAGTTGCGGTTGCGTCATTCTGAATAGTTGAGTTTATCTCGCCACGGCATATGTGCGCCTAGAAAAAATTAGTGCGGTGAACTGCATGTGCGTAGCAACCGCGTGCGTCGTTTCTATTATGAGCTTATATTTGAAAATAAATTTGCATGTGCAAAGAAATCTAAATGTGAAAGGCCCCAGACTGATTCCAATCGGTAGGCTGCACCGCTGCGGAGAAGCACAGTAACTCCACACAGTTCCGTCGCAAGGGCTGTACCAAGTGTGCGTCCGCGCAGGGCCTCACACCTCACCATAGCCTCGCAATAAAGTAAAGAAACAGCTGACTTAATGTAAAAACCAATAATGGTTCATGTTAAAGTTCATGTTTTTTTCTTTAAAAATACTATAATAGTTAAAAGACATAGCTAAAACTGTATATTGTGATGCTGTATTATTCTGCTTGTTAAATGTGTAACTTACAATATTTCTCTGTGGGTGAGACAGCATGACTGATTCATGCACACGTGTCAGTCAGTGCGGCATCGCACGTAAAGTTCGTAGAGAGATTTATTCATATTCATAGATTTATTCGCCTCTGAAATGGGTCAACCCATAGATATTGGCCTACCTAAGAAATTCAAGTAAATAGGCTAGAAATCCGTGCTCATTCAAGGATGTGCATGGACAGAGAAAGCCCAGACCCTGTAAAGCAGTAGCGTATACAGTAGAAATATTATTATCATATTTTCCCAGAGAGCAAAAAGTAATATGAGGTAGACATTATAAATAAGTGAATTAAATGCAACGGGTACAAATTTGACATTCAAAATTTTATTATGTGGCTTATCGCAAATAGCAGCCAATCAGCGAGGAGCAGCCAAAAAATGCAACGGTTACAAATTTGACATTCAAAATTGAATTAACAGTTGCTGTACTGCAAACAGCCAGTCAGCAAACAAAACGCATTCTTATAAATTATTTTCAACGGAGAACATTAAAAAGGGAAAAAGAAGAATGATTTGTTTGAACTTTTGAATTAGGTAAATTGATTTGATTTCTTCACGGCAGTTTGCAAAGACTTTAGTTTCAGCCGTAGTGCTCCTGATTCAGAAGTCCAAGCTAGGGATGTAAACGGTTAATCGAATAATTGTCGTCAAGAATTTACTTGATTAAATTAAATTAATTGTCGGTTAATTGAACATTGCGAACCTGACACAAGATTCTTGCGGCGCGGTGAAAGACCCAACCCAAACTTGAGGCAGCAAAAAAAAATAAAAACATGAAGCGGTCAAAACGGAGTGGAGTGTGGGAGCATTTCAAATATTTAATGATGACAAAGACGCCCATTGTAAACTTTGCGGTACTACGATTAAGTACAACACCTCTACGAGTTCGCTAAAATACCATCTTCTTAACTTGCATGCAGCCGTTTTGCAGGGAGGAAGTCTGTCGCCTTCACAACCTACAATCGCTGCTGTGGTGGGAAGGCGAGTATGTGATCACATGAAAGCGGTTAGCCAGTTAGCACTACTGATAGCAAGCGACCATAACTACAAACGTAGTTAAAAGAAGGAAGTAGGAATGTGACGGTGTGGAAATTTTCCCACCGGTTAATTAACGTGTGATTATATTGAACAGACACGTTCAGTTTTTAATTGTCTTCTCCAACTCAGTCACAGTAATCCATTAGGTGGCTTTGGGAATGGCCTCACAGGGCAGTGAAGCATTCTGGGAATTGTAGTCTTTCGTCCCCATGAGACAAAAATACATTTTCTGTCTTTTCTCAGTCAAGAAGGCACCAAATTCAAAAATAATTTCACATTTCTACTGCATTGATGACCCAGTTTAAATACAGATTCATCTTCCCAGCGCTGAAGTACCCCTTTAACCATCCTCAGGTGGTCAGAGTAAACTATGAGGTCATTTGTATGAGGAGGTCATCGGCCTCGGACACCTGTAATGAGTATTATTTTACAGTTAAACTGTTCTCTTATCTCCATGAATATTTTTAGCCTACACTGTAAAAAATGTACCGTAGAAATTACAGGAATTTACTGGCAAAAAAGTTGCCAATAATATCCTGTAAAAGTGTTTTTAATTGCTGTAAAACTGATTACAGTATAATACTGCAAAGTAAATTACATTTAATTCTTGTATGCCAAATACAGCAATTTGAAGTTTTTTTTTTACAGTAACATTGAATTAATCTTGTAGTTTATTTTACAGCGATGTTTTGTAATTTTACTAAAGTACAGTATTTACCTTTACTTTAACAAAAGTTGCCAATAAAATCCTGTAAATATTAGGGGTGTAACTATTCGTTTAACAACGATTCGATTCGTATCACGATTTGAGGTTGTTGACACGATTTAAGTACGATATTGGTTCATTTAGAATGATATGATCCGAAACAATTCAGTGACTTGAAATCGATTCAGTAACTTTTTAGCCAAAAATTTAAATCAGTGTGACTGTTTTATTTTAGTCTAATCGAATTGTTGTTAAAACGAATCGTTACACCCCTAGTAAATATATTTTACAGCATTTTTTGTAATTTCACTAAAGTACAGTTACAGTCAACTATATATTTACATTATAAGGCATTAAAATAATCAAACCTAAAGTCAAAGCTTTTTTGAAAAATATTTATTAAAACTGACAGCAAATTACTAGACTTTCACTAGTAACAACAATTTTACTGTTTTTACTACAGAATATCTGATCAAAATCACAGTTACGAAAAACAACAACTCCTAAGCAATACTCTGGCTCAGTTCACACCCCCCCCCCCCCCCCCCCCCCAAAATATAATAATAATAATCTGCCATAATTTATTACTTGCCCACGTAATATTCCAAACATGTATGAGTTTCTTCCTTCTGTTGAACACAAAAGATATTTTGAAGAATGTTTGTAACCAGACGGTTAGGCTACCATCAACTGTTTGATTACCAACATTCTTTAAAATATCTTTTGGGTCACAGAAGGAAGATGAGGGTAAGTAATAAATTATGGTAGAATTTTCATTTATGGGTGAACTATCCCCTTAAGCTCAATCAACAGAATGGAATTATTCAGCGGCACTGGCCAAAACGTGATTGGTTGGAGCGAGAACGTGCTACGATTGGTCAGCACGATATGGCCGTGATCTGATTGGCTTAAGTAGACGGTGGGTGGAGTCTACGTATTTGTGTATTTTTTGAGTCTAGACGCTAGAAATGTTTCAAAATCCAACATTTCGTGCTGTGCTGCAATCCATGAATGTGCAAGACGAGATCCACAAATGCAGAGGAAGCCATCAACAGATGTGCAGGAAGCGATTCACAAATGAATGCAACTTATGCAAGGCAGAGTTGTGTGTTTTTGACATGTGTGGATTTTTTTGTTACTCACAAATATCATTGTATTTATTTGTGAATCTACTTTATTTTTGTGAAAGTCCTGCATATATTTGTGGATCTCATTCTGTTGATTTGTGAAATTATTTATTTTTTGTGAATCGCTTTACATTTATTTGTGGATAACAATATATTTGTTTGGAATAAAGCTACAATATTACCCCCATAGATGTGGTTTCAAACGGCACCTTGGTGTTTGTCAAACAGGAGGTAATTTAGCCAGGTATTTTTACACGGGTGGTGGGAGAAAAACCCAGGATATTCTGGATTACAGCCGTGAGCAGCAGTGAAGCGGGGGTTTCGGCGGCGAGCCTGTTTTTGCTGCGCTGCTGACGCTCAATTAAAGTGAAAGCACAGTTTTAATGGACAAAATAAATATGAATTCCCAAATAATGTCCAGTGACTCGAGAGGAGTAAAGAAGCCAGAGTCAGAATTAGACTCAATGTATTGATCAGCCAAATGAAGAATGAACTAGTCACAATTTTAGATGTCAACAGAAGAATAAATCTGTATCAACTAAAATACATAAAATTGTACTGCACAAAAAAATTATATAACAATAGCATCTTATCCACAGTCGGGCCAGTGTAAGCCAGGGCCGATAATAGTCTCTGTCCTGTGCCCTGAGCTCAAAATCACACTGTGTGTTTCCAGTGCTTTACTAAACCCCTTTTGTTAACTCTTCTCTCTGAAACAACGTCACACAACCCCATCATTTCACCAACAAAGAGAAGTGTTATCAGACTGGAAACTAGAACCATTGCTAAATTAACTTGATAAATGTTTTGCTGTTATACCACAATTTTACAATAAAAGTTGATAATAATTAATTAATTTGTGTCAGGACTTCGTTCTGAGTCGTTTTCATTTCTCTCGTGTGGACGCATACATTTCTTGAAACGAGGAGAAAAAAAGATTGGATACGAAAAAGCTCTGGCTTTATGAACATGCCTGCAAAATGTCAGTGGCCACTGCGCCATCCTGTGAAACTCTTGTAATTTTTGCTGGTAGTGTAAGTCAGACATAAAAAAAACATTGTTTATGAAACAGCTACACATTCATACATGTTACTTTCACCACTTTTCACCAAAATATTACCAAAGTGCTGCGTCTCCTTTTCCTAGGCACACGAAATACAAGTGGCAGACTTCCATCCCCCATCTTCTTCTGTAAAATGTGCAAATCTTCGACCATGTCTGTAATTGATATTGACCAAATATGTTCATGCTTTCCCAGTTTGAATGTAGTACCTATTATGTATTACTTTTAATTTTTTTTTATTTTCACAAACCATACCCCTCAGTCTCAAGGTTCTCCAGCAAAACCTTGCACCACCACCTCCTCAAGATATGGCATGTCAGACTGAAGGTACAAACAGTTGTAATGTAATCCACCACAATTAACATTTACAATAATTTAACATTGAACATTTTTATGTCACTTAAACGGGAAAAAAAACACTAAAACTGCACTTACGGTGGTGAAATCAAATGCTGCCTCCATAGATATGTACCAGGTATACTGTAAATGCAGACAGGCTGTTATTGTTGCCATGTTTTTGTATAAATTCATCAAGATTAATAAAAATTAGGTACTCAGTTACAGTGTTACTGTGTGTAATGGACACAAGAGATGTGTGGACATCCCTCATCATCCTAAAAATGAGCTTGGCATCTCACCATAACCATGAATACTCCAGTCAATCCCAAAATGTATTATATTTTAAAGTATTATATTTATATTATGTAACAGTAAATGTTTTTTTTTTCAATAAGTAAACATCATAATTACGTGTCATGTATAATTTATATTATCTGATCATTTTTGTGTTTTATTATGTTTGTTTATTATTTGGCTGGTTAAAAGTGTAAATGATTGTATATATTAAAGTTATTAAATGGATTTGTTCTTATTAGGACAATAAAACGTGTATTTTCAACAACAAATAAATTCTTTTGTTAGAGAATTTCCAATTTTTTTTTAAATATTTTGTGTTAAGTTGTGTTTACAATTTGTTGTGTATGAATTTTAACAATGTATAGCAGTGTTGTATTTTTATTTTTATTGTACCTACATTATACCTTTATTGATTTGTTTTGTCTCTTAATTTTAAGGTTTCTGTGAAGGTCAAGATCTTGGAGCTGGTCCAAAAGAAGGACACTGGGACCAGAAGTCGTCAAAGACTGAAGCAAATGACATACACCGTAGCCGATTCTACTACAAGCATGCACTTGTCTGTTTGGGGTGACATTCCTTCACAAATTGGATAGTGGTACGAATTTGAGAATGTGTCAGTAAGATTGTTTAATGAGCAACCTTGCCTGAACACAACTGTGCAGAGCAGAGGGTCTATGATTGCAGATCTTACAATGAAAAGTTAGCCTAGAAATCTAGACGCACCCTAGCGGCAACAAATTTAATCTGCCCGCGAGTGTCGTCTAGGAACTCTCAATACCCTTCTGAGCTGTATTCCCCTAACTCTTGCCGGGCCAATCACATCGTGTATAGAGTCGGTAGGCGGGGCCATAATGACAATAGCCGAGTTGCGTTTGCATGCTTCTAGTAAACACAGAAACTGGCGAACGGCAGTCTTTCGAATCAGCTTTGACCGCGACTCTGGAAGACTTTTAGTTAAAAGAGTTAAAGGGGGGTGAAACACTCAGTTTCAGTCAATCTCATGTCAATCTTGAGTACCTATAGAGTAGTATTGCATCCTTCATATCTCCGAAAAGTCTTTAGTTTTATCATATTTATACAAGAAATATAGGCTGTACCGAGTCTTTCCGAAAAAAAAACGAGCGGCTGGAGGCGTATTGTGTGGGCGGAGCTAAAGAATGACAAGTGCGCAAAGCGGTGACGTCCTCAAGCGTGGAGAAACCCATCTATCTCAGCTAATACAGATAATGATCCATAATCAAATCTGAGGCAGAAATAAATTGAACAGGAGAAACAGCAACAGCAGGACGTCCGTCTCTGTGGTATGTACTGTATTTAGTGGCCTCTCCATATTTCTGTGTCTTTACTCGCAGTGTATGAGGACACGATTCGGTTTATAGACTATTGTATGCGACTAGACCTTAGAGGTAGCAAGCAAAACGGTTTTGCACGTCAGACTAGTGTAACGTTATACAACAGAGAACAGCAATGGAGTGACCGTTAGCGCATTTGAATGACGAAGCACGCGATCGTGTCGTTTACTGATGTTTACTCATGCGACGATAGCCAACAGCACAGACATTTGAAGCAGTTTAACTCACCGGCTGCTTCCAAAGCAGGATCGAACCTTTATCGCTGGGACCGCTCCGTCAAAAACACACTTCTTTGGTATGATTTGGTGAAGTCCTGACAGCAGTGGCGTGTAAATCCACTTTGAGACGCGACTGAAACGATGTTATGAAGCTTCCCGTCATTTCTGCGTTCAAATCGGTTCAAATGCAGCGCTGCCTTCCCGGAATGTTGTGCTGAAGTGTTGAAGTCGCTCGACGTCACCCATAGGAATAAAGTGGAGCGCGGCGCGCCACATAAGTGTTCACGGACGACTGGATCTGCACCTGAGAGAGTGTTTACGGCGTGCATTTCCTCTCTCTCCCTCTAGTCACGAGCGCGCGCACCCTACCGGGAGAAGAGACCGTACGGCCCATACAAGGACCTTCCGATCTATTAACGTCAAGTAGACCCATACTCGAAAAAACTCGCCGAAACTTGTGAGATACCGGAAGGAGTATTTTTAACACAGAAATACTCCATCAAACGTCCAACATTAGTTTTTGAAACTTTGTCTATGTTTAGGATGGGAATCCAAGTCTTTAACAGTGTAAAAAGCTCAGTATGCATGAAACAACACCCCCTTTAAGCTTTTCTCTGAGAAAAGAACAAAGAACGGCACTGAAGTCATTCTTAAAAAGGGAAGATGTGTTCGGGTTTTGCCGACCGGATACAGCGAATGTTTAATCTGTCAACGAGCTCTGCTTCACCTTTGTTGCTCTGGTTGGTTGTAGCGCTGTCCTATCGCATGCAGAGGGAGTTTGAAAGACAACCGTTTATCCCGCCCCTCGGATTGAGCTGTCAATGGTGAGTTTCCAGACCAAACATCTTGATGTGGGTCTGGCTTGTCAGGCTAATTAAAGAGGGGGTGAAAGACTCAGGTTCAGTCAATCTTGAGTACCTATAGAGTAGTATTGCATCCTTCATATCTCCGAAAAGTCTTTAGTTTTATTATATTTATAAAAGAAATATAGGCTGTACAGAGTCTTTCCGGAAAAAAACGAGCGGCTGGAGGTGTATCGAGTGGGCGGAGCTAAAGAATGACGATCGCAAACAAAGCGGTGACGTCCTCAAGTGTGGAGAAACCCATGGCTATCTCAGTGCCTTGAGCTATGGTTTGGGGTTGTTGTGCAGGGGCGTAGCACCAAATTGGGTACAACCATCTTGCTGGGCCCCCGTACCATGTATGTGTATGTATAGAAAACGGACTTCCCTGCCTTGGGCCCTGGTTACTCAGTACCCTTTATCCCCCCAGTCCCACGCCCCTGTTGTTGTGTAGTGTTTGGCTTGTGTCCCCGTTTGCCTGAGTATCTCATGTAATGGGCAAAATTATTTTCAAGGCTGATTTCAAATCAGTGAAAGAAACGCTAGAGCAAGCTGTAAGTACTAACTGTTCATCTTTAACAGCAAGTTCGGCAGTCACTTGGAGTTATGAGTACATCAGATGACCACCTCCCCCTCTCTTAGTTTGAGTATTGTTGTTTTTGGTGGACTTTTTTAATTTTAGTTTTAGTCTAGTCTTTGTGTCAAGCTGTCTTTTTAGTTTTTACTAGTTTTAGTCAAGTTCATACTCTTTTTAGTCTAGTCAAGTTTTAGTTGACTAAAAGCATTTTAGTCTTATTTTAGTCAGAATTATTTATGACTATTTTCGTCTAGTTTTAGTCAATGAAAATTGAATTTTAGTCTCTTTTTAGTAATGCAATTCTATTTAAGCCAGTCAATATAGTATAAGTACCTAGTAGTAGAGACAAAACAAAAATCTTCTTTTAGCCAAAACCAGTTCAAACAAGGTTTGAGGAATTCAAACAAGGAATTCAAACACATTTCTCCCCATCTTTTTCCACAAAAAAATTTGGTTTTATTTTCCACTTCAATGTAATGAAAGTTTTTGCAAATGTCGTAATAAGAATAAATGCATACTGAATTTAATAATAGGAAAATAATATCCTATTTATTGTAATTCAGCCGGGGATTTTTACACAGGTGGTGGAATAAAAACACATATACTTCCTCGCGGCTCTGGTCCCGCTGTTGCCGAGGCAGAACGGCGACTTCAGTAGTGGGGCTCGCAGATGGATCTCACAGAGGGGTTTGAGATGGGCCCAGACTTATCTCAGCCTTCACCTTTGAGATCCAGTGCCTCGTCTCAGGGTTTGGAAGCCCGCCCTGCGGTTTCTTCTGGCGGGTCACCGGTGCTCCAACTATCTAGCTCTGAGGAGTTAGACGTTGAGAACATCACAACCGAAGACTCGTTGCTTCAGTTACCAGCTAGTGAGGAGCTTGTTGAGTTGCTCACAAGGGTGGTGGCCAGGTTAAATATTGACTGGCCAGTTGAAAGAGCTGAGCCTCATCTGAGAAAAAGTAAATTAGATGAGCGCTTTTTGCCGTCCCATGCAGTGCAACCTCAGCCTCAGGGCTTGAAGTATTTCCCAGGTCCTGGAAGAAGCTGGCATCATATCGTGTCTTCAGCCCACAGACAGCTACTTACAGTAACATCTTAGGGCTGAGATAGTATGGTTATGGGGCGATTCTTAAGGTAGAAGAGACGCTTGCGAACCATCTCTCTCCTTCAGTTGCATCGTCCTTGAAAGCCCGACATTATAACCGCTTAAAACAACTTCGGCTTTGGTCGGTAAAGCGTACTCGGCGGCAGGTCAGGCCGCAGCATGTCTGCACACAATGGCTATCGTGCTGGCATACCAGGCTGACCTGCTAAGGCATCTGGGCAGTAGTGATGAAATTGGGGCTGATGTGATCAATGAATTAAGGCATTCAGCCAATTTAGCTCTCCATGCCACCAAGGAGACGGCCAGGTGCATTGGCCGATATATGGCAGCCCTGGTGGCCACGGACAGGCACTTATTGCTGAACCCCACTGAAATCAAGGAGAGGGACAAAAGTTTCTTGCATGATGCCCTGGTTTCTCCTGCTGGCCTCTTCGGTGACTCGGTACAATCAATCACCGAGAGGTTTCAGGAGGCTAAAAAGCAGGCCGCTGCGCTCAAGCAATTTCTCCCTCTTTGTGTCCAGGTCCTGGGGGCTGCTGCACAGCAGCCCAAGCCGAGTACGAGCTCCGCACACAGGGCACAGCAAAAGCAGAGGAGGCGAAGTTTCTAGACTGGGAGGCGGGGTGACGCTCGCAGGCGAAGTCTTCGAGGGGTAGGGCTGATCTGAGGACAATCATTATCACCAGGAAGGCTTTGTCGAAAAAGTCCTGACAACAGGAATGTCAGGACTGTGAGGGTGATCCCCTCTGAAGGAAGGCGGTGCTCACCTCAACATATGGTGCCTGTCTTCCTTCATCTTACAATGGTGCGCAAATGATCCCCGCAGACCACTCGAGGGTGATCCGCCCCCTCTTCCGAGGGTCTTAGAACAGTCAAGTCAGTCGTTCCCTGCCGGTTCGCTGCCTCAGGGCACTGCACTTGCTGTTTGAAGTACACCATAGGCCAGCCTCGAGAGGCTGGTACCCTTAGTAGATTTCTGGGTGAATGGAAACATCTATTGAATATATCTCAATGGGTCCTGCAGACAGTGGAGAGGGGGTACACAATCCAGTTCAGGAAGCGGCCACCTTCTTTCAGTGGTATCCTACCCACAGTGGTATGCCCGGAGCAGGCTCTGATTATAGCATAAGAAGTAGAGACTCTTATGCAAAAGTGGGCTATAGAGAGGGTTCCTCCTCCCAGCCGAGAGTCAGGGTTTTACAGCCGT
This sequence comes from Pseudorasbora parva, assembly GCF_024679245.1. Taxonomy (NCBI): domain Eukaryota; kingdom Metazoa; phylum Chordata; class Actinopteri; order Cypriniformes; family Gobionidae; genus Pseudorasbora; species Pseudorasbora parva. The sequence goes on from NC_090191.1 coordinate 5,294,605, forward strand.
TACTTCATTGTACCAAAAAACGATGGAAGGGTGTGCCCGATACTAGATCTGCATCTACGTATTAAACCGTTTTGTAGGGAAGCTTAAGTTCAAGATGCTTACTGAAAGCAGTTCGAGTTCCCTGAAAGAGAATGTCTCGGTTACATATGTAACCTTAGTTCCCTGAAGAGGGAACGAGATGCTGCGTCACCCTGCCATACTCCCTGTGTGCCCGTGATCACCTACTTCAGGCTTTTCCAGAAGCTAGTTTCTATTTGTGTTCGCAGGTGCTTTACGCCGGCTTCACACTGCACGCGTAAGCAGGGCGTAGGCAGCGCCGAAGCAGCGCGTGGGTAAAGCAGTAGCAGCGCGCGCACTTTTTGCTTTCACACAGGCAGCGTTTGTCGCGCGCAGTTGTGTACAAAGTAGCCTACTCTATAATGGATACGTTTGCATTTCTCTTTAATGTATTTTAAATGGAAATAAAGCAAAGATTTATCATGAAGCTAATTTTATTTTTAAAAATCGTTTCACTTGTTTCTGACGTTTTTTTATTTCCTTTAGTGCGAGTTTTTGATAGAAGAAAGGCCATCACACTATATGTCCATGAAAAGCACAGTGCTAAAAAGAGAAACTTCAGGAAATTGTCTTGAAATATTGGATAGGCATCAAATTTACATGCATTACCCATCATAATGTACTATTGCTTGTTTATAAATCACTCAATTAGCTAGGACCTCAATACATTGCAGATATGCTGATTAAATACAAACCCAACAGATCACTCAAATCAGCAGGATCAAGTCAGTTAGAAATACCAAGAGTTCACTCAAAGCAAGGAGAGTCTGCCTTTAGCTATTATTCCAGCCGCAGTTGGAACCAGCTTCCTGAACAGATCAGATGTGCTCCAACAGTAGCCACATTCAAATCCAGACTCAAAACACATCTGTTCAGCTGTGCGCTTACTGAATGAGCTCTGAGCACTGTACGTCCGACTGATCGCACCTTATCTATGCATAATTTTTTTAATTATTTTTATAACTGTTTTAGTTTACCTGTTCTTTTCTTTGGTTATTATCATTTTATTATTTTTAATTCTCTTTACATTGTATTCTTTTTCTTATGCATTTATCATCCTATATTTATCCTATTTTAATTCCTTTCTATGTAAAGCACTTTGAATTGCCATTGTGTATGAAATGTGCTATATAAATAAACTTGCCTTGCCTTGCCTAAAATCCACTTTATTTCTGTATTGATTACTGTGCAATCCTGCACAGTTATCAATGTTACTTTTTTCAAACTTCATTTTACTAATAAATACACTAAATCAGATTATTGACTCTGGCTTCTTTACTCCTCTTGCAGATACAAAATTGAAATGAAGTTCTATGAATAAATCATAATCCGGTTGAATGGAGAAAGACTAACTGCTGTCCCGTGTCACTAACTTCTGTGATATATATTTACAATATTTCCAGATTTCCAGCACTTCGACCAGGATTGTCAATATATATATCTGCTAGCAGACCCCTGGCTGGGACCCGTTACACTACTGTATATATCAAAAGCTCAAGGGAAAGTTGATTTCTCAATTCATCACCCCTTTAATACTTTTCACACCACATGTAAACGGCTTCTCCCCAGTGTGAGCTCTCATGTGCCTGTTAAGGTTTCCTTTTCGGTTGAAATTTTTCCTACATTGTTGGCAGGTGAATGGCTTCTCTCCAGTATGAATCCTGATGTGTTCTACTAAGTGTTGTTTTGTAGTGAAACTCTTTCCACAGTGAGGGCATGTGTAGGGGGGTTTCTCTCCAGTGTGAACTCTCATTTGCCTGTTAAACCTTCCTTTTTCAGCAACAGTCCTTCCACACTGTTGGGAAGTACAAGTCTTATCTCCAGTCTGAGTTCTCATGTGCCTGTTAAGGTTTCCTTTTCGGTTGAAACATTTTCCGCACTGTTGGCAGGTGAACGGCTTCTCTCCAGTGTGAATCATTATGTGGTATACAAAGTGTTGTTTTTGACTGAAACTCTTTCCACACTGAGGGCACACGTAAGGCTTCTCTCCGGTGTGGATTCTCATGTGTCTGTTAAGTCTTCCTTCTCGGTTGAAACTTTTTCTACATTGTTGGCAGGTGAACGGCTTCTCTCCAGTGTGAATAGTTATGTGGTTTTTAAAGTGTTGTTTTTTAGTGAAACTCTTTCCACACTGTTGGCAGGTGAATGGCTTCTCTCTAGTGTGAAATCTCATGTGCCTGTTAAGGTCTTTTTTTAGAATGAATCTGTTTCCACAATGTTGGCAGGTGAAATTACTTTTAGTCCCATTCTTTTTAGCCCTTTTCCGTGACAATGTATTTCCATCCTGTGAGCAACACAACGTTTTTTCTACTGTTATGAAATTATGGTTCTTATATTGATCTTTCTCTTCAATTTCATTCAGTTCTTCACTCTCCTCTTTCAGAGCCATCAGGTCTAAGGTGAAAAGAGACAAATGGATATCAACACCAATTAAATGATAAAGCAACAGAAAACAAAACATTTAGGCATGTAAAGTATCAATTGTGTTCCTTGACAAAGTCCTTCAAAATAGCTGAGGAGCACTGTCTTTTTTACCCTAAACCCAAACCTTGCTTACTCAAGGTATGCTGGTTCCAAAAACGAGTCCGGGAGTAAGTATGTTCCCAGTTAACTCTCAGTCTTTCATCTCCTGTCGTTCAGATCAGATTGGACGAATCCACGAAACAACAGTATATATGTCTGTGTAAGAGTCCACTCTTCAAAATGCATCCTACTTTTATTTTCAAAACAACAAAAAAATATCAATTCATTTCCATTAATTATTAATCAATTTTGTCCATTTTCAATGAAATATCAATTCTAATAATTATTCTGATGATCTTCCCTGTACGTTGGACTGTTCCTCTCATATTAAACCCTCCCAGGTCTCTCCTTCAATCACAGGCTCTCTGATGACAAGATATGAAGGGAGTGCGTTACTGGCTGTTAAAGATGTGGTTTTTGTTGGAAAGGTTTGATTGATGGACGTAGTAACGAATCAAGACATTATTTTGTGCAGTGTTTGTAAGATATATCATAATCACTGAATGAATATACCTCGTGCTTACTGTCTCCGTGGCAGCAGCACGCCCTGCCAGTTTTAGCGCACACACTTAATCGCACGCACAGACTCTACGACAGACTGTTTTTATCAAATAAAGGAGTTTTTTACACTTGTAAATTCTGTAAATAGTTGCTTTAGTTTTTCAGGCACTGTAAGCGCATTATAATTAGCAGTTTATTGCAAAATTATTTTGAATGTAAAACTACTCTTTACAAATGTTCTAATATAATTGGCCTTTTTGAAACGACCCATAGTCTTTTTTTGACACAAAAGCTTAAGGAAGCTACATTTGTGATTAGAATTATCCTTAAATTTGAGTCAAAACATGATCAGATATTCAGCTTTATGTTTAGGTTATTTTCAAGGCCTCAACATAAAAATCTCATAGATTTTTCCCTAAGGATTTTTTTTACATGCATATTTCCCCTTGTTGCTATACTATTTTGAGTTATTATGACTCTTGGGTAACAAAACTTCAAGTGTCTAGTTTAAAATAAGACCAGATTTATTAAGAGCTGCAGATCTTTTTATTTTGTTACGTTGTTTTCAGAAAATTCTCAAAAATAGGGGCGTAGGTTAAGAGGTTAAAAAAGGAAGATGTGTTCAGAATTTTGCCGAATGGATACACCCAAAGCTTAATCTATCAACTAGCTCTGCTGTTGGGGAAACGCATGGGACTCAGTCACAACTAGGCATGTGCCGATATCAATTTTTCATGTTGCGATTAATTGCTGAAGTTTTATCACGAGTTGCAAAAAAAGTGTTGCCATAGCATAACAGCTTTAAGAACTATTTTTGTATAACTGAATGTTTAAATACAATAATGCACCAATAATATTATACAGCTCTGGAAAAAAAATTAAGAGAAATCAATGTGAAGTGGTCTCTTGATTTTTTTCAGAGCTGTAAAAGTACAATTTTCAAACAGATTAAAGTGCAAAAGAATTAGGCTATAAAGAACAACAGGTAGGCTTACAAATTACAATAAGGTCTCATTATTTAATTCATTAACTAAGATTGAGCAATAGCTACATTTGGTACAGAAAGTATAATGTTTTTGGTAATGTTAGTTAAGAAATACTGATCATTGTTAGTTTTATCTTAGGTCCATTAAAAAAAGTTATTTTGATTTTGATGTTATTAAACAGTAACTAAGAAATTAACATTACTTGGAATAATTAATTCTTTAGTTTTATTTTTTAATTAAGTATTTTTCATTGTCAGTTTGGTAATAATGAATTAACATGGTAACTAATGAAGTCGTATGTCTTAAAGCAGAGCTGCCAACTCTCACGCATTGGCCGTGAGACACACGCATTTGATTGGTTTCACACGCTCACACGCCAAACTCTTGATTTCTCATGCTGAAGTGTCAACCCTGTCGGTCAAATGCCTGAAAGATAAGTTTATCTATAGATCTACCTGATGAGCCACTCGTAATCGATTATTTATGCTTTCGTTGAGGGGGTTCAAGATAAATGTGCAACTAAATAAGTGTAGTGCAACTAAATAAGTGTAGCGCGACCAAAAGCTACATTCCGTTTTGAGTTCTGACGAGAAGCGAACTTCTCTAGTCTCTAGCTCTAGCTAACTATGGTCGCAATTCCATCATTAACGTTAAACGAGTCGGTGTTTCCCGAAACATTGTTCCAACAAACGTTTGCAAACTGCATCATAAAGTTGGTTGGAATGACAGCTCTCGACCTGTGATTAGAAGCAGAGTTTCTTGGTTTCATGACGTGGACTTAAATGTCCATTTTTTAACGAAACAATTCGTAACGAAAATAAATAGTCAAGCAATGCGCACGCGAGCAGCTCATGACTGGAGTCTCAGAGCGGTTCTGTTTGCGCTTCATCACTGCATGTGCTGTGAGTAACCTGCATTAGCCTAATCCTGACTCCTGAGTATCTCATTTAAGTTGCATACATTTTGTTCTTGGACTGATGTTAAATTTGTAACCATTTTGCACTTTGACAGCCAGTTTGAGATATAGTCTATATTTCAGAATTTTGTGCAATAATTCTGACAGTTTTTCCCATTGAAATGACTGGGAAAAAGTGTTCCAATAAACCCGAATTCACCCCATGCATACTCTGAAATCATAATTACATTGCATTATGTTGCTTGGAACCCCAAATATTACAACATTCTTCATTAACAGTTATTCAGTTATTTGTAACAATCTCATTGTAAAAAAAGAAGAATAAAGTAGTTTCAATATAGCTAGCTAGTTTTTGAAAGTAGTGTAGCTACTTTTTCATAAGGGTAGCTTGAATGTAACTTAACTACTTAAAGTAGTTTTACTACAAACATTTTTTTTAGATCACCCACAGCAAAAAAAAAGAGCCGCACAACAGACAGGACAGACAGATTTTTTCCTTTTTCTTCCCAGTATAAAGTATGCTGTAGGTTAATGATGTATAATCAATTTGTTCTATTTAGAGAAAATCATGCCTCTAGTCAGGGGGCGTAACTTCAGTGCAACCCTACCCACATCGCAAACGGGCCACTGGCGACAAAGTGACTCCACATGATATTGTGACACTCACATTTCAAATGAAATGCACTGGTTTCAGATTCGAAAATCACACGGCATTCGCACTCTCCCGCCGCCACGCTTAGGATACGGACCACCTTTTCATCAGAGCATGTGAGCGAAGCAGACTGGTGTGATGCTGCGCTAGATATTCCGTTGTTTGCCAGTGCGCTCCACTTACACTTCCCTCTAAAATGTGAATTGTTTGATTTAAAAGTAGCAATTTCAAGCTTTCTTTAGACGTATGTTTCATGTTTATGTCATGTGATAAGTATTCAGTGAGTTTCAGATTCTCTAACAGACAGAAAGTGCACCGTTTTTATTTTACAAAAGCACAAAGTTTTGTTGTTATTGTAAGTTTATTATAAATTATGTCTCACATTTATCTGTATGACCAAAAATGATATCCGCTATCATGATTAGTGAGGGAAAAAAAACATCAGAACTCGCCGGCGCGATTGACGAGCGTAACAAAACCTCTTGCCTGTTTCCGGGGCCTTCCAGTAAAGCTGAAATGATAGGCTAAGTGTCCGTTTTTAATACATTTCTTGAATACATGTTTTAATTAGGCCTATAGATAGTTATTATATGTGTGCCTTTAAAGCAATAAGCTATGCTATATTTTATAAAGTGTAATAGATGTAACTTGTCTGGAGTGCTAAATTGCAGAGCTGGTGCAAACGTATCCATATTGATATGATCAGATCAGACGCTTTCTCTTTAAAATGACATATTTGTTGTTGTTTTTTTATTGTTTTTTTAATAATAATTGCACAGCACATATTCACATATAGGCGATTCATCTAAACGGTGTCGGGATGTTCATTAACCGTATAACGCTGTGAAGTTAGCCAGTTTTTTTTAACCCCAAAGCAAAGTATGATCAAGAATACGAGCGTGTGTGTTGGAGAGAGATGCACGCAAAAAGAACTATAGCAAACTAAGCTACTGATTTTAGTTGGTCTAAATCATGGGCGGCCAACTAAAATGGTCTAAATTAATTCCATTTGTAGCCTTAAATTAAATAGCTCAGTATTTTTTTCTGCCTGTATTGGGCATAAGATTAGTAGCCTAATGAATGTGTGCATATTGTGAATTAATTTAATAAACATAATTACCTTTCTCAGTAGCCTTCAATAAATTAACGTGTCTGCGAAAATGATTCATAAAACATAAATATCAGTTAACCAGATTTACTTTCTTCACTGACGAAAATTGTCCCTGACATGGTTTTTAAGCTATTTTTATCAATTTTTTTTGGTCTTCAGAACATATTAAATTGCACATATGTAGATCATAGAAATCAAAATTTTCTCGGGGGTGCATGCCCCCGAACCCCCCTAACTAACTCTCATTAGGAATCTCAGTGATTATAAAACCGTGCCTTTATTATGATTAAGGAATGTAGGTCTTATACAGAATAAGGCCTTAATATTTGATTTATAAGTAGCAATAAACAGCCAATATCGCAATATAGAATTGGACGCTAAAGTGTTACCATTTTTGTCATACCCTCACTGGCCTCACTGGGCCCGTCATTACTAAGTTACGCCACTGTCTCTAGTGCTTTAAAATGTGTGTGTCTATAGGATGTATATACAAACCGTCATATAGATGCAAAAAACAAACAAACAATAGTACCCCATTCAAATGCTGATGCATATATAGAGAGCGCTATTATTAATATTATTTATTTTTGCAATTTATTTTTGCAATTTCTGCTTTGTACGGCAACATTTTGGTTGGCACCACCAAATCTCACTCTAAGTTTTTTTGAAAAGTTGGCAGCTCTGCTTAAAGTTAACAAATAATTACAACAGTTATAATTATTAGGGCATGTTGTAGTCCAGATTAAAACATAAAAATGTTTAAGTTTGAAAAAAAATAGGCTATTAACTCTTTAAGTATTAAGTATTTGGTGCTGTGGTGAACACTGAGATTACAAAAAACGAATGGCTGTTTTAAAAACTCCTTCACTAGCACGGATGATTTTGTTTGCGGGGTTTCCGGGGTAACTGTTGCATTCTGCAGTTCATCAGCGCCCTCTGCTGTCACTGAGCGGCACTTCAGCAGCGCGTCTCCCTCACTGGTTCAGTCATGTGCAAACGCACGTTGGGCTTGTTTACATCTGAGCGCGTCCATTTGGCAGAACAGCGGTGTTGAGCATTTATACAGTTGATGGGCAAAGTATTCTTGAGTGCATTATAAAAAAATTATTAATTGTTAATAAATTATTATTTACGATATTTTAAAGTGCCCATGATAACAATATCGTGCATATTCATTATCGTGATGAATCGCATTACCGAAAATCGGCACGTCTAGTCACAACCCACTTGTGATTGTTGTCTCACCCCTGATAGCGCTCTCGCTCTGGTTGGTTATAGAGCTATCCTATTCCGTTCAGAGGAAATTCGAAAGACAACCGTTGATCATGCCCCTCGGATTGAGCTCTGCCGTGTGCTGGTGTGCTAATTAATTGAATGCAGATCCATGTGTGAGATGACAATGAATATATATATTTTTAATTTTAAAAATATATATTTTAATTAATAGAATTAAAATAGTATTAGTACAAAATAAAAATAAAAAACACTCAATATGGTGCCCCTATGAAAGGGTGGCGCCCCTAGTATTTGCCTATTCCGCCTATGCCCTGCTTACATAAATAACATGGGTCCGAAATTTTCAGATCGGCTTTTAAAAGTTGTCAGTTGCCATTACACTGCATTAATGCATCATTAACTGAGCTCACCACAGCTGGACCACTAATGCCAATGAGACGCACTCCAGTTCATGTGCAATGCAAGATCGCTCCGGCATCTCTATGTCTGCTGTATTTATTAAATCCAGCCAATAGGCTAATAAAACATTGACTAAAATTAAGATACAAATTTATCCAAAATGAAATTCACTTTAAAGAAAGAATTTCTACAAAACAAAATTTAAAAGTGGTCAAAATAATTTCTGACTCACTCGCATCTTTGATTGATTTTGCCCTTTTCATAATCAATATAGTCTGGATGAAATGTAAAAATAACGTTATAATATTTAAACATAAATATGAAGCAAAAACATTGTTTAAGGTCTACAAGTAAATTAGGCTACAGTACAGATAAATGTCATGTCTGAGCGGGATGTGAGTAAATGTTGTTATACCGGTGAGCGGTTCATGAGTGGAGCGCACCGTCATAGAGCAGATGAACTGAGCATCACACCGCACCGCTTTTCTCATTACTGGCTCGTTCTCATCAGAACCCAAAACAGAATGTAGCTTTTAGTCGCGATATACCGCTACTTGCTGGATAAAGTAGTTAGCTACTGGAAAAGCTACACTGTTTCAAAAGTAACTGAGCTACTGAAACATTTAGTTAAGCTAATAACGTTGTAGCTCGCTACTGCTCAACACTGGCTAAGGACATAAAATGTATCTGTACTGTAGCCTACTATACTTGTTGTAGACATTAAACAATATTTTTGTCTCATATTTATGTTTAAATATTATAATGTTATTTTTAAATTTCATCTAGGCTATATTAATTATGAAAAGTGCAAAGATGCGTAATATGTCATAGACAGGGTCAGAAATTATTTTGACCACTTCATTAAGTTTGGTTTTGAAGAATGCCTTTCATTAAAGTAAATTTCCTTTTGTATAAATTGTATCTTAATTTGAATCAATGTTTCATCAGCCAAATGCCTAGATTTAATAAATAAATAATAAGCAAATAGACTATAGCAGACAATAATGGTGACATAGAGAGGTGCCGGGGTGATCACTGGAGCGCATCTCATAAATAAACAGAAACTCAGCAGGCTACTTGCCTCAGAGACATGAGAAATATATGTATAGGAAGGTTGAAATGTCCACGTTTAAACGAAACAATTTGAAACCAAAAGAAATAGACAAGCAATGCACACTGTTCGTGCGAGCAGCTCATGATAAATGCTACGCTCTATCACTGCATGCGCTGTAAATTTAATCTGACTCCTCAGTATAAGTTACATTTTTTTCTTGCACTGATGTTATATATGTAACCATTTTGCACTCTGACAACCAGTTTGAGATATAGGCTATATCTGAGTATTTTATGCATCAGATAGTTTACAAAATCAAATGATTCGTTCAAATGACAGCCTTAGTCCTAATGGGTTGTTATCATAGCTATCAAATCCAGTGTTCGGCATTTTGCGTACGTGAGTTTTTGTTGTAGATGTCTATTTAAAAAAAAAAATAAAAAAAAAAAATTGTGTACTGTGCTAATTAATTGAGATTTCTTACAGCTCTTACAGGTTGTTGGCCTTGTCTGTTTCGTTGCTTCTATTACTCTCCCCTTTTTTGTAAGTCGCTTTGGATAAAAGCATCTGCTAAATGATTAAATGTAATGTAATGTTCTGACAGCTTCTGCCATTGAAATGACTAGGGGAAAAAGTGTCCCAATAACCCTGAATTCACTGTATACTATTTGAAATCATATTTGCATTGTATTATGTTGGTTGAAACCACAAACATTATAATTTTCTTCATTAACAATTATACAATTATTTCTAACATTGTCATTAAAAAGAGCTAACTACTTTTTGATAGTAAGTAGCTTGTAAGTTAAAGTTTTATTTAGACAAAATTATGTATATATTATTAATTTGGCCTCTACATAGTACTTTTAATTTTGCATTTTTTTGATTAAAGTTTTTGTTAAACGTTTGCCGGTTCCCGCCTCCTTCTTCCTTAAATCTATGAACTTTATTACATATGTTTTTAAAACTTTCATACCATTTCATCTCTGTCCACAATCCACTCGTGCCTATTGATTCTTGACCACAAATAATAAGGTTAATATTTCCTCTCATTCAATTAAATACCAGCAGTTTGCTCTTCCATATGCAGGACTCAAATGTTTGCACACTTCCCTCTCTAATTTTTCTCCAGATGACATTCATAATCCCCATATCAATGACCATTTTAATATACAATGACATTTTGGAATAAATGTTCTGTATTAAAACATGTCAGCTAAACAGAGAGCTCTTTGAGGATGAGAAAAGCATCCCTTATATACAACAAATGTAAAGCTGATCAGTCACATTTAATGCTTTGCTTTATGCAAAATTGACAGATTTTTAGATACTGTTATCTAGAATAATTAAGTGACACAAATTAAGGGTTTTCAAATCAGAAGTAGATTTTGGGTTTAATGTCACAAGTAATTATGTGACATAATTCTTTCCTAATTGAATGTGTGCCGTAATAACGAATGGACGTCCGATCGTCACAGGTTCACCGGAAGGCAGTGTTAGTGTTTGTCTGGTCATGTGATCTCAACACGTCAAGGTGTCATCATGAGGCAACCCACTCCATGTCAAATAAAATCACTTTAATCAAGACATTCTTCAAAAATGTTGTTCATTTCTGTAAAGCTGGACATTTTAATAAGAATCAAATGATTGTGTTCAGCTTTGAGAATGAAACCAACCTTTTTTTTCCTCAGTTTCTTCATGTTTCACTCTGAATGTTTCTTCAATCTTTATGTCTTCACTCTCCTCTTTAATAAACATCATAGTTATGTCTTCAATTTCTTCTTTAATGAACTCCATCTTTATGTCTTCAATCTCCTCTTTAATAAACACCATCTTCGTAATAATTGCATCATGTGGATCTCAATCGCTTCACCAGAAGTTTTTCTTTGTGTTTGAAACAGTCCTGTTTAAGAGGAGAATAATTAGCAGAAACAAATTCACATTAATCAGCTCTAGTTAAGTTGTTCAGTTAATAGACTTAAATTACCCAATGAGACAAAACACTTAAAACTAACACAAAACATAATAAAAGAATGCAAGTTATACAAAAAAAAGATTAGTTTATCTATTTAATGATTTGTAGAAATTGAGATAGAAATGGAGTGCTTCGAATCACTGAATCATTTGTAGTGAATCAATCGGTTCAATTGACTCGAAGAGAGTCAAAAGCTCCGGTTCTCTCGTCACTCGCCAGAGACTGAATTCATGTTTGAACTAATTCACGATAAAGATCAATGAGACGCTCCTTTTGTTACTCATGAGTTTATTATGTTACTTCACTCACGTAACGCTGATAAATGTTAGATAAAGCAATGCAGTGTTACACTTAATAATATAACATTAATTCGGTTTCGCTTCAAATTGTTTCTATCGCTTTAAACACTTTATAAACGCTACAAACACAAACCTCTTTACAGCCGAATCCCAACAGATGCAGGAGCGCGGCGCGACTTCATGACGTCAAACACCGAGGCCAAAATAAAAGTCCCGGTCACTGCTGAGTCTAAAATAAAAAAAGTGTATTGGAATTTACATAGATATATATTAATAAAAATGTAAAAAGATGACACAATTCAGAGTTGAATGTATTATTTAAATACATTTAATAACACAAAGATAAGTTATTAATACAGTTCACACTGAGAGATAAAAATGTTATGTAAATTTCTCTAAATAAAGACAGTTTAATTATATATATATATATATATATATATATATATATATATATATATATATATATATATATATATATATATATAATATTAGGGATGCTACAATACTCAATATAATATTTAATCGTTTGGTACGGCATTCACGGTTCAATATGCACTTTTGATTTGCGGTTTTGCATTTAATTAATTAAATATTTTTCTCGTTTGAAATATTTATCTCAGTTTATTTCAGCTCTGGTTGAGTGTGCCTGTGTGTCTACACGCTGATATGTGCAAATATCCAATCATATATACACTAAAGCAGGGCTATTCAAATCTTACCCAGGAGGGCCATTGCGGTGCAGAGTTTCACTCCAACCCTGATCAAACTCACCCACCTGTGATTTTCTAATGATCCTGAAAACATTGATTAGCATTTTCAGGTGTGTTTGATCAGGGTTGGAGCTAAACTCTGCACTGCATTGGCCCTCCAGGGTAGCCCTGCACTAAAGTTAGGGAGTGTTTAGCCATGTTTTAAAGCCTTGCCAGTTAAACATTTAATTCGTTTTACATGCACTGAGTGTGCGCCTGTCAAACACACGTGATTACTGGACCAAGTAAGTCTTACTGCGCTAATACTGTCAAACACAACATATATAAACTAAGTCGGTTATGTCTAAAGTGAAAGTAAAATCGCATGTGTCTATGAGATGCGAGCAGGTCTTAGCAGCGCAGACTAGTGAATGTGAACGCTTGTCCTTAAAGGGACAGTTCACCTCTAAAATTATAGCGGTATTAACCCTTTGACACGATCAAACCCGTATGATCATTCTGTGCTGGTCCCTGGTGCGTACGATCATACCGGTGCGATTAGAACGCTCAGTGATCAACTGCCGAATTCAAAATTTTAAAATCTGCTTTAGCGCGCTGACTGGCGCTGAGCCAAAGACTGAGTGAGTGAAAGACTGACTTAGCTCGGTGTCTTTTAATGTTTATTTTAGATTTCATACACTTCAAATTATATTACACAACCACAAAAATATCACATTTAACACTAAATATAGTTTGTAACTTCCTACTAATATATATAACAGCAAGATATCAGTGTTATAAATGGCCCGTGATAACATTACCGATCAAATAACAATCATTTTCTACCCTTTGACGTGAACGATCAGTCTAGGCTGTTCCCTTACGTAAAATCACATATATCAGGAGAAGTGGGTGATCTTGTGTTATAAATCCAGCAAGCTTTGCCTCCCTGGCACTGTTGTAAACACATAATCGCGGCCCAAATGCCCATAACGTTAGCCCGCTATAACATTATAGATCAACTAACACAATCATTTACTACCATTTGATGTGTATGATCAGTCTAGGGCTGTTCCCTCATGCAATGTCACATATAATCAGGAGAAGTGGTTGATCTTGTGTCGCAAATCCAGCTGACTGCCTCCCTGGTACTGTTGTAAACACATCAATCAATCAATCAATCAACTTTATTTATATAGCGCTTTTACAATCACGATTGTGTCAAAGCAGCTTCACAGTGTCAAACAGGACAATATTGCATCAAAATTAGATTTGGCTGTACAGTCGTACTGGAGAAAACAGTGATGTTATCAGCTTATTTTAATTTATCATATAGCGACAATGTTGGCATATCAGTATTATAGTTTATAGTATTAAATATACCCTAATTCATAAATTTTATTTGTATAATTAGTTGAATAACTTTAATCATAATTTTAGTGTCCCCAACTGAGCAAGCCAAGCCAAAGGCAACTGTGGCAAGGAACCAAAACTCCATCAGGGAATGATGGAGAAAAATAAACCTTGGGAGAAACCAGACTCAGTCGGGGTGCCAGTTCTCCTCTGGCCTATTAACACACCGTGTAAGATTATTATTCTGGCAACCTTACAGGTCAGAAATCATATTAGATCAGAATATTCAAAATTTTCAGGGTATCACGGAAGAGACAGATTTATTTAGGATGGGGCGTCGATTACACAAGAGTATGAATACATGAAAGATCGGAATTATTGCGCCGGAGACGGGTTTTGAGCATGTCGTGCCAGTGAGGCAAATTCGGAGGAGACACCATTTGACACGGCTCAGCAGACACTCCAGGATGCGTTGGTCATGTCCAGGCAGGTCCACCATCCAATCCGGACAGGGCCCAGATCCGGGATAAACCTCGGGATAAACAGAGAGACTAACATTAGTGTCGATGCCACTCTTTTTATGATGTAACGAGTTAGGGCTGCACGATATTGGAAAAAAATTACATTGCGATATTTTTTTCCCAAACGATATATATTGCAATATTGAGAGCCATCAATCCAGGCTAAAGTCAATAATTACCATTCCGTGATATTAATAATTTCACTAATAAGCAAGCTTCATTACAAGTGACAAAAAGAAATGTTGGAATGTATGTGCAAACATGAAACTAAACCTCCAGTAGGTGGCAGCAGGTGACCGTCTTAACAAGTGAGTCACTGAGTCGTTCATTCAAACGATTCATTCGAACGCTGAATCGTTCACACTTGTTGCTGTGAGTAAGACGCGTTACGGGTCTGCTGTGAACGATTTTCACTGCTGAAATAGAACAAAAACACTCATATTGCATCTAAAATGTAAGTGACTAAGTGAATGTAAATTAGTTGTTTATGGAACTGTCATATGAAATCAGTGTCATTTTCAGTCGTGATGGTATTCAGGAAAACGCTCTAGTGTTGTGATTTCTCCTCGAGAGGCTGCACGAGCGTCAACAGCGCGACCTTCTATCATCAGTTCATTATATATTATCCACAATAGATTGCCACTTACACTAAATGAATGCACAAACATTCTTGCATTTTGGTGCATCCTTAGTTATTTTTTGTTTTAATCAGGCTCTTGTCCGTCAGTCAAGTAAAATTCTCTTTCACTTGTCCCTTCAAAACACCCACGTCCCGCGGACAAGCGTTAATGTCGAGCTCTGCTTTGTATTCGTCTTAAATATCTTTGTGGTGCCGTTTTAAGTTATCAGACAAATTGGTGGTGTTTTCTTGTTTTGTGGCCACAAGACACTCCATGCAAAGTACCTCTTTTTGTTCAACATAATTGTTTAAAATAAACAATAATCTTAAGGGGAATTTTAATCTTGTCTGACATTTAATTACACATTTTAAATAGCAAATTCTGCCTATCAGAACATAACCTGCAATGATGGTAATGAAATTACGAGCAGGTGACGTTGCATTCACGTTGCCAGTAAGTCATGGAATTACCAAAATATTACGTGTAGAGTACGTATCTGGAACGTTGTTGGTAATATTGTAACGTTCAGAGATCGTACTGACAACGTTGTGAGAAGGTAATTTTATGGTAAGAAAATTACAGGCATGCAACGTTGTAGTTACGTTGTAAGTCAGTCATAAAATTACCAAAATATTACGTGTAGAGTACGTATCTGGAACGTTGTTGGTAATATTGTAACGTTCAGAGATCGTACTGACAACGTTGTGAGAAGGTAATTTTATGGTAAGAAAATTACAGGCATGCAACGTTGTAGTTACGTTGTAAGTCAGTCATAAAATTACCAAAATATTACGTGTAGAGTACGTATCTGGAACGTTGTTGGTAATATTCTGACGTTCAGAGATCGTACTGACAACGTTGTGAGAAGGTAATTTTATGGTAAGGAAATTACAGGCATGCGACGTTGAGACTACGTTGTCAGTTGGTAAGTCAAGAAATTACCAAAAAGTACGAATAAATTACGTAACTGTTACGTCGTGTGTTAGCTGGGTCCTCCTTAATGTATCCAAAATAGTCCCAAAAAGATGATTTCTGGTACGAACCTTTTTTTTCCCTCTTCGGATCCTCTTCGTCGCGCATTTTAGCAGTGAATGTTTGGCCGTGAGCGGTGAGCAGCGGCACAGCGAACCAATCACTGTGCAGGCATGAGGAATGTCACTCCAGCAACAAACTCGTGTTTACTGTGTGCTACCGCTCTCTTAATACACCATGGGCTACTACCCTTCACATCGCATGTTTTGGCGACGTGACTATCGCTGCAAAAACCACATATACAAATTGCACAATATTAATGTATTTTCAATCATATATGTAATATATGCCCTACATACAACTAAAGCCTTATAGATTTTTATGTAAAACATAGGAAAACAATGCTAATTTAATATATGTAGCATATATTTCTTGAGACATGTATAAAAAATATGTAGATTACCAATCAGTATAAGACTGCACTTAATAATGGCGCTGCTCTTATCTTATAGTTGTAACGGTGGTAGCCCTTTAAATTTATTTTAATGTTATTTGCAGTTCGGGCGCCAGGCAGGCCTTTAATCCTGTCAATAAATACACTCTGGATAATTTAATAAAACCCACCAGTACATATGAAGAACTTGAAGGGAGGGAGAATCGAACTAGACTTCTGTCAACAAATTAATTTTCAAACATTTTAATAGATATTCAGTCAACCCAAAAATCAATCCAGCAAAACAGAGAACCAGTAGCGCGGGAAGGGGGGTGCTGCAGCCCCCCTTCGTTATAGCATCAGCCCCCCTGGTGGGGGGCTGTGGACTAAAATTGTATTGTATTTAAAACATGAAATGAAATAAAATAAATTAAAATAGACTGACATAACATACTGTGTTTTAATGGGATTAAAATAATGGGCCGTGGATAAGATATAAACTAATGAATAATTATTTGAATAATTCCTTAGGAAGTGCTTTCGTCACCATCATCACCTCGCTCACTCTCGTTTGGTCATGGTTAGCAATAAGCAGCAGAAACGCATTTGTAGACTTTTTTTGAGTTACGTTACTACTAACACAGTTAAGAAAAGTAAAATTGGGAAATCTTCTCCAAAAAAAAGTATGTAAACAACAACGACGCTGACCTTGACACCGACACAAACTCTGTTCAGACATCCGCGAGGTTTGTGAGCTGGACGTTAACATGTAACAGTTAGCCTACTCTCACCAGTCTGCTGAGGTCGGGACACATGATATTTTACAAACGTGATTATGAATCATTATTTCTCCAAATATGCGCACATGATGGACTAAGAGCCCTGGCAGATGCTGGATGTATGTAGCCTATGAACACAAATAAAAAGAATGCTTTATGAGTGATGATTAACGTGTGTGTGTGTGTATGATCCATGGACGTCGGAACCATTGTGTGTCGTGAGGACAAGACTCACCCACTTTTAAAGACCAATGATATTGGACGCTCTCACTTTTATCGTCACTAATTCAACACGTCTGTTGACCTACCCCTAACCGAGAAAAACGTATTAGGTGTTTGACTCTTTTTTTTTTCACTTTTCTATTATTTTTTAAATTTTTATTGAAAATAAATGCCTTTCTGATCTGTGATGTGAAAAGGGAGTAGCGCGAGTTCGGCAAAAGGCAGGGCAAATAACTCAAACAAATAACAAGTATATTTGTATCTAACGTTACTCCAGCAAAAACTAATTCTGAGACCACCCACAGTTTTGCTTCCGACACCCACGGTATGATCGCGTTTTAACAAGTAATTAATTTTAAACAACAATAATCTGCTCTTTGACGGTAAAGGGGGGTTCTACTACAACACCTGTCTGGTCGCCACCGACAACATAATGACGTCACACATTTTCCGACCCAACTTTCAGCCCCCCCGAAATTAAACGGCTTCCAGCGCGCCTGCAGAGAACATTCAGTATAATTGTATACAGTTCACATTTCACTGAAATCCACCTCTATATAGAAAATACAAAAATACAAAAAAAAATAAATAAAAAAAACAACAGTAGATAACGCAAAATAAGAAATAATCAACAAACACTCGAACTAGGAAGAAATAAATTTCACTGGTGAATTCACTTTCATTAATGAGCTGTCTCAGTCACAGTTCACACACAATATTTATATAGATGGGGAAAAATACTTAGTCAGTGCAAACTCATCTACCAAAGCAATTTAAACCCAGTT
Source organism: Pseudorasbora parva (assembly GCF_024679245.1). Classification (NCBI taxonomy): domain Eukaryota; kingdom Metazoa; phylum Chordata; class Actinopteri; order Cypriniformes; family Gobionidae; genus Pseudorasbora; species Pseudorasbora parva. Next base: position 5,312,688 of record NC_090191.1, read on the forward strand.
CTCACATGCTACAGCACATAAATAGGAAAAAATAATTTGCATGAGTGCGTGAGCAGTGTGTGAGCGTATATTGGCGGCGTGTGTGGCGTGTGCTATATGTAAAAGTGGGTGTGTTCGAGTTTGTACCTGGTGCCGTTGGTCTCCGATTGGAATATCAGGCAAGTAAACAGGAGCTTCGTTCGCAGCATAGACCAGGGAAACAGTCAAAGCCTAACCCAAGGCACGAACATTTGCCGGCAGCCAGAATAGAGAGTTCGCGTCACCGCTTCTCCACTGCCTCACGGTCAACCCCACACGGCCTCTAAACCCAGGTAAGCACAAGCCACGCCTCCTGGCAACTGCTCGCTTCCTTCACTTCACTTCTCTCCCAAACAGACTCATTTCTTCCACCGTAGCATAACACGCATTTTCTCCCATCTTCCTCACACAGACAGCGCACACATATTTGGATCAACGAGACTTCCGCTCATACGTCACCAGTGTTTTTTTTTTTTTTAAAGTTGAACCTTAAATAGTTCAATTAAATAGTCTAATTGGTCACAAGTGCAACAATCAAGTGGCTAACAAATTTCTGTTTTGCCACATAGTCCAGGGGTGTCCAAACTTGGTCCTGGAGGGCCACTGTTCTGCAAACTTTTGCTCCAATCAGCTGTAAAACACCTGCATGGAATTCCTGAAGGCCTTGATTAGCTGGTACAGGCGTATTTTATTAGGGAGCAGAACTCTGGGCTGCATTCCACTTTTCGACATGCACTTATGAACTTCCCTAAGCACTTCCCCTTGGGGGAATCCCTGCCGCCATTTTTTAGGGCGTTCCACTTCGTGAAGTGGACGAGGGAAGTTAATAAGGACAGACCCTCTTAAATTGTTTAATGCAGCATTCTATATGTCTATTCTACATATGAAGTAGACTCGCTCCCTCTGTCAAAATTGAGGGAGTGAGTCTACTTCATATGTACACTTCAGGCAGCTTCATATACCACAATGCAACACGATTGTGACGTCACAGCATAGCACGTTTAATTTATTCCACCACAAACAACTTTATATTTTTATTATTTTTGAAAACAACCCCAAAACACCCATATACATGCTGCATTAAAGGGATAGTTAACTTTAAAATGAAAATTCTGTCATCCTTTACTCACCCCCAAGTTGTTTCAAACCTGTGTGAATTTCTTTCTTCAGCTGAACACAAGGGAAGATATTTTGAAGTAAGTCAGTAACCAAACAGTTACCTGGAGCCATTGACTTCCATAGTATTTTTTTCCCTACTATTGAAGTCATTGGCTCCAGTTTACTGTTTGGTTACTGACATTCTTCAAAATATCTTCCCTTGTGTTCAGCTGAAGAAAGAAACTCATACAGGTTTGAAACAACTTGAGGGTGAGTAAATGATGACAGAATTTTCATTTTAAAGTTAACTATCCCTTTAAACATTTTCATAAGGGGAAACGTATTTAATAAATAACAACTCCATAATGGATTCCAAGTGATCAAGGGCTTAGGGCATTCCAGTTCAGTCCATTGCGAAGGTTCCACCAGTAGTGGGCACTCATGCAATGTAAGCAATGACGCACATCTGAGTGAACGAGACGGAGGGAAGTTCGCGAGTGAAGGGCATAATAAAAATGACCTGGATGCAGCACAGGACAATGGCCTTCCAGGAACTGAGTTTAACAGCCCCATAGACTTTCAAGTTTAGAGTAATGACAACATTACACACACACAAGCACAGATTTTAATTACAAAAATATTTATTAAAGTCTATTCAACAAGATACAGTTCAATATTATTATACATTTATAGTTTTCATTGGTGAAAAAAAAATCTCTAAATTTTGTCACATACAATTTTCAAAAATGTTATTCTTATCACATATACAAAATAATATAATTATGCATGTAAATATACAAAAATGATTCTGCCAAATATATTCTAGCCAACCCCCCTTCACTTAACTTAGTTCATTTGCAATAATATGCAGTGATTTGCTCACAAACAACAGGCCCAGCCTGTTCACAATTAATGTATATACACGGTCTCGCAATGTCATTGCTGTCAACTGCTCTTTCAAATCCTGTAGGAAAATGAACAGTCCTCATAAAGGACAGTGCTATTTTGACAGTACTTCCTCGAACCAGCTTCTGCGCTGTACAATTTTCTAAATTTGCCAACGGCATATAGTTGATTTTGGTCATCACTGATGCAGAGAAAGTATGAAACCTTAAATACTACCATCTTTCAATGTCACAACAGAGTTGTTCCTTTTCCTTGTCTTTGAGTATGTTTGGCTGTGAATAACCTCTCCATTGACAACTATTCTGTTGTAGTACCTGCCAATAGAGGTCCCAGGTACATCTAGCAATGTATGCAATGCATTCAGATCATTTTCAGACACCAGCCTAACCTTTGGAACTCCAAGTGCAGTCACCCTGTCATATCTAGCATAGTTCCTTACATGATGTTTACTGGAGGTCATTTCTGTGTTGAATGATTTCATTTCAGGTGACATATCATAAGATGAGCAGGCCTTGGCTATGCGTGGCAATGCCCGAGACCATGCTACTCTTTTGCAAAGCTGCTGAGGCACTGCATTACTGCTTTTGACTTGCTTGAGCAAGTAGCCATTATAGCTCTCAAACATAAAAGCAGACTGGGCCCAGAGAGGACCCAAATTCGCAACACTCTTACTCAAGTGCAGAAGGGAATGCACATTATAGGTCATCTGATCTTCGCCATACAAAGACTGAACTGATTTAACATAAAGCTCAAGAGCCTCATGAGCATGGTCAATGTCCTCAATGTCCAGACGATATATTTCGTCATATCGCCCAGCCCTACGCCTGAGTAAACATCAGTAAACGACACGATCGCGTGCTTCGTTATTCAAATGCGCTAACGGTTACTCCATTGTTGTTCTATATAACGTTACACTAGTCTGATGTGCAAAACCGTTTTGCTTGCTACTGCCGAGGTTTAGTCGCATACAATAGTCCATAAACCGAATCATGTCCTCATAAACTGCGAGTAAACACACACAAATGTTGACAGGCCACTAAATACAGTACATACCACAGAGACGGACGTCCTGCTGTTGCTGTTTCTCCTGTTCAATTTATTTCAGCCTGATTCTGGATCACGTATTAGCTGAATCCGATCGATAGCATACATGGGTTTCTCCATGCTTGAGGAACGTCACCGCTTTGCGCGCTCGTCATTCTTTATCTCCGCCCACACGATACGCCTCCAGGCGCTCGTTTTTTTCCGGAAAGACTCGGTACAGCCCATATTTCTTTTATAAATATAATAAAACTAAAGACTTTTCGGAGATATGAAGGATGCAATACTACTCTATAGGTACTCAAGATTGACATGAGAAACTGAGTGTTTTAACCTCCCTTTAAGGTATAACATTCCTTTATTCTGTTATCTCTATATACAGATAATTAACATTCCTTTATTCTGTTAAGTATTATTAAACATGTGCGTACATTGACTTTGCATATTTAGTATTGTCTGTTCAATTAGTTGCATTCACCTGGCATCCTAGTCATTATTTAGGCCCTTGTTAACAGAGGGCTAGAAAATCCCCAGTGCTTAATCAACCACAGTTTGGAAACTCTCTTTTTTCTCCCCATCACTCTCTCTGTCTCTCTCCCTTACAGTGTGGGAAGCTGCTGGACATGAAGTCCAGGCAGACGGCCCGGATGAAAATGTTTCGATTGAAAGCCAAAGAATGGGCACATCAAGTTAAAAAGTCTCGAAATCAGGCTAAGATTTTTGACAACAGTGCCCTGCTGGTAATAAACATTTTGTCTTTGTCTTTTTTTTGGTCAGGCATTGCAGGTTCCAGTCGACATTACAGAAATATAGAATTTTATTTACATTGTGCAGGGAAGCAACAACTATGGGTTGTCATCAACCCAATTGCATTTGCAACATTTTAGATAATAATGAACTTGTCTACGTATGAATACCAAAACAATACATATAATATTGTAGTTCACCTTTATAAAAACATTTTTTTTTTTTTTTGTATGTGTATAATAATAATAATGTCTGTCTTGTCTGTCTGTAATCATGCCTTGGAAATCTCTGTTTTTGCTTATATGCTTTTCTATGTTAAGGCGGAGAAACTGACGGCTCTTGGCTACTTTCCCCTCCTGCTGTGGGGAAAGTACCGACCACAAAATAAAAAGTGGATGGTCCAGCTCCAGTGCCCCTTTGAGCTGCCAGAGGTAGCGCATGCCGTCCTGGAAAAGATATTGTGCCTGTTTGAAGGTTTGTTAGAAGGTAGGTCACATCACAACATCAGTACATTCATGACTCTATTAAGACTGATTCTGCATTGTTCATTTCATTTCACATTTATATGTATAACGCTTTTAACAATACATATCGTTGCAAAGCAGCTTTACAGAAAAATAATGTGTCTACATTACAATTTAAGAGATGACTGTGTCTAAGTAATGTATTTCAGAGATGTTAATTTTGTGAATGCGTGGCTAAAAAGATGCGTCTTTAAATTCAATTTAAACTGGGAGAGTGAGTCTGAGCCCCGATAATTATCAGGAAGGCTATTCCAGAGTTAAGGTGCCAAATATGAAAACGTTCTTCCTCCTTTAGTGGACTTAGATATCTGAGGTACTACCAGAAGCCCAGAGTTTTGGGATCTTAAAGAGCGAGATGGATTGTAGGAGGATAGAAAATCAGTTAAATAAGCACAGGAGCAAATTGTATTGTGCACCTATCCGGATGGATCAGATTTAAATGTTAGTGCTGATAATGTTTCACACAATTTAGATTGCTGTGGTGTGTAATTCTGTTTTTGTTATATTTTTTGTCTTAAACTTTTTATATTTTTTTAGATACTCATATTTTTAACCATGTGCTTCATCTTAAATGTCTTGTTGTTGTTGTTGTTTTACTGAAGCATGTGATCCTGAAGGAGAGCAGGTGGGGCAGCAAGAGAGAACAGGAGAAAAAGATGCACAAATAGAAATAGATGAAGGAAACCATAGTGGACAGGGGGAGCAAAGTGAATTAGGAGAGACTGAGAGGAGGAACATGTGTCGTGGCAAATTCTACGTTCTTGATTGTCTCCGGTGCTTTACAGAAAATCTCTCAGAGTCGAAGTTCCAGGTCTCAGAAGAAATAAACTTTATTGTATGAACAACAAAGTGAGATGCCAGCTGAACATCTGACCATCTCTTCCTCAGCTCACACTTTTATACAGTTCTAGCTCAAGGTTTCATGGGAGGTGCATTACTCCCCACACTCTTTGCCACAGTCGCTCTATTCATAAACTTATCTAGTCTTCTTTGTTATGGTGGCCGACTGCCACTAGTTTCTCTTTCTCATCCATTAGGCATCATTCTTTTTACAGTCACCTCATAGTTTTTTCCACAATTATATACAAACGTATCATATTTATCTGTGGACCATCCCCACCTTCCCAGTAGCATCAGTTTCCCAGCGCTTCTCACCAATTTTTCCCCATACAATTAATGTAATATCTCCTGTTTCTCACGCTTTGATGTTACAACTAATACAATATATCTTGTTTCTCACGCCTTGGATGTTTTTTTACAAGCGACAGACCTTGGTTTCTTGGTGCTCAGCCGAGGCCAGCTTATACTGCAGCTAAGGCCTGGTGAGGCCTACTAAGGCCTAATGAAAGTGAATTTCTTCTACACACTGCCTTCCCGGACTGCTGTGCTGAAGCGTTGAAGTCGCTTGACATCACCCATAGGAATAAAGTGAAGCGCGGTGGGACAGAAGTGTTGCACGGATGAGTGGATCTGCACCTGAGAGCAGAGTTTATGGGCATGCATTTCCTCTTTCGCTCTAGTCACACGTGCACGCGCACCTTTCCGGGAGAAGAGCCCGTACGGCCCCGTATCGTCATCACTGTGATTGTAAATTGTTACATTACATTCCACAAATCATCTTTTTGAATATCAGTCAATGGTTCCAACAGCTATAAGAGTAAAAAAAAAAAAAAAAAGCTAAATAAACTCAAAACAATACACATCTTGAGGCACAAACCAATCAACAGGTAAACAACAAATTTTCATTTTTTTGGGGGTGAACTGTCCCTTAAATTACACTTCACACTAAACTTTGCCAGGTTTCAGCCCTCCATTAACAGGACATTGACACTTTTGACTTAGGCCCTATTTACACTTCATGGCTCAAGTGACCCAATTCCGATTTTTTCCTCTCATGTGGCACAGATCGGATATGACATGTGAACGTGTAAGCAGGAAAAAAACACATGGATTTCGATATCCTCAGATCGGATTCAGGCCTCACTCATATGTGGTAATAAATCCGATATGATTCGGATGCGTGCATTACCGTCTGGCATGTAAGCGGTCAAATCGGATATTCCCCAGTAAATGCGAGTTGTACGTCATTGAACAAAGGACGGAGGCGAATGACGTCAACTCAGGTGGACACAAACTGCGATCCAGTGTTGCCAAAACTGCGGTTTTCATGCGGAATTGGCCTACTTTAATACAGTTTTGAGTTGCAAATGTGTGGAACAGTGCAGACAGCAAAACATTGTGCAATCATTTTATCTGCATCCATTGCATATCGCGCTGTTTTACTTCCTTTCACCGGTTAAGAATGTCTTGGGCTGTTTTGCCAGTGTACAGTGTAAATGCAAATATCGGATACGGGTCACTTTTGAAAAGATGATGTAAGCGGGTCGTCAAAAAAATCGGATATAGTCACCAAATCGGAATTGTGCATCAAGACCTGCAGTGTAAATGCAGCCTTATTGTTAGTAATCATCACAACCATCAAGCTTACTAAACTATGTAGATGAAGTACTATTAAAAAAAAACATGAATCTTGATCATTTATCCAAATATTGTTTCCTTTTAATGATAATGTCATTAACCAAAACATAAAAATGTACCTTAATACAAACATTATTTTATTGTTTCCAGATCACCAGACTGGAGGCTTCAGTCCAAAAAATGGACATTGCTAGCAGTACTGTCACAATACGTGACAACGACTGCGAAGTCAGGAGCTGCTGTCTGGCAGATGCTACAAGGTCAATCACTCTCTCACTGTTGGACTCCTAGATTGACCTAGTAGAAGAATGAAGAGCTTACACCTTCACAAATTTATCAACAAGACAATACAATGATAACACCACACTGACAACAACACGTTCATCCACAATAACACCACTACACAAGAAAATATCAGTACTACCCTCTACAACCACACAAACTCCTCCACCCACACTGCACACAGTGACACCAGAAATCACAGGGGCAGCTTTCACAATCAAAAAGCAATGCCCAAAATGCCACACTGCACAACAGAATCTGACATGCAAAGAAAAGTTTCACAGATGCACGGTCTGCAAAATCCTCAGAAAAGGCTCGAGCTGCATCACTAAATGTAGTGGTTGTGAACATTGAACATAATGTAATCTTGATGGACAGCCAAGACATGGAGGAGTATTTTATGAGTTGAGGACCACTTACACTGACATTCACTGAGGACAGTCAAATTATAGATCTGGAAACACAAACCCAGCAGCAAACTAGACCAGAGCAAAATGTTACTGACGAAGAACTTACTTCCGTAATTGTTGACATCCCTGCAGATCAGACCTTAACAATCAGTCACACTGAACAAACGGACATTACACTGTCACCAAAAAAAGACCCTAAACACGACACAAAAAAAGAAAACATAAAGCAGTCTAACACCATGCAAACACGCAAGCACACACACACTGCACATTACATCACACTACATGCTTATAACACCTTTCTGATTTAAATACTGATTTACACCCTTTTCATATATATATATATATATATATATATATATATATATATATATATATATATATATATATATATATATATATATATAGTTGTTGTAAAAGTATACTTGCACAATTTGTTTTCATTTTAGAACTTTACAAACTACTGTTTTGCACCTTTTCACAAACAGCAGAACTGGTCTAATGTTGCTTAAGTTTAATTTGACGATTTACCTATATACATGCATATGCTTTTATTTGACTAATTACTGTTTTTCACCGTCATTAGCAGAACAACTGTACAAACGCCTACATTTTATTTGAAAAATAATTTGCATTTACTACTAATGAACATTTTTGTTGTACTGTTTTTTTGTTTTGTTTTTACTGTTCAGTGATTTAATAACACAAATGTATACTTCAATTTAATTCAACTTGTAACCCATTATTCTACACACAATAATTATGAAAACAAACCAAAACAACTCAAACTGTGCAATAAAAGGGGCTAAAGACATGCACTGTAAAAAAAATGTGCTTTCAACTAATTATTATTTAGAAACTAGTTCCACATATTTTTTACGTTCACTCAATTTCGTTCTAGAAATTGTTAGCTGAATTAATATTTTTTAGTTGGCTCAAACTTGACCTCAACATTAAAATGTACGTTTGCTCAACCAATTCAACTAAAACGTTTTAATTAGGGGTTTCATTTTTAAATGGTTTTAATTGTTCCTAGAAATTGCAGTGGAGCCAGTTACAACACGTTATAGCTAGGATAAAAACGAATGAAAGCACATTGTATCATCTCTATTTATAACATTTGGCATACAAACAATACATTTTCATAAGAATTAATTTCAAATTTCTTTAAATAATAAAAAAATGACCAAAGCCCTTGTCACTTTTCTATAATGTCTTTAATGCACCTTTAGTTTTGAAAATACACACACAGTCAAAGTAGATACAGTGGAGCATTCTTGCTACTTGTCAGTGTTTCAGCTGGAAAAGGGATAGTTCACCAAAACTGAAAATTCTGTCATCATTTATTCGCCCTCATGTTGTTCAAATCCTGTATAATTTTCTTTGTTCTGCTGAACACAAAATAAGATATTTGGAAGAATGTTTGTAACCAAGCAGATAGAGCAACCATTTACTATCATAGTATTTTTCCCCCCTACTATGGTAGTGAATGGTTGCTCCATCTGCTTGGTTACAAACATTCTTCCAAATATATGGTAAGTGGGAGAAAGAGAGTCCTTTGGACAACACACTCACATGGTCAGGGGTAAGAGATGTTTTTGGTAGGTTAATTACCGTCTGCTCTTGTTCCGGTCCCTGAGAATCCAAGGTTGTTGTCTCAGTTGTTGTCTTTGTCCTTGACCGTTTTCTGCCTCTCCTTGTTTTCTTCTTTTTATGTTGGGTTTTATATGTGTGGGTCTTTCGTCCAAAAAATAACACGTGGTAGAAGCAGCTGGTGAAGACCTATTTGAGATCGAAGTAGATTCTTCATCACTTGTAGTAAAATTGAAAGACATCTCTGTCTTTGTCTATCTCTGCGATTAGGTCTAATCCACTTGTACACACTGTCATTTTTATAGTCGTTTTCATCTCTGTTACATTTCTGGATCTTTTGTTGTCTGACCCAATCTGTTAGCTTCTCGGGGTCCTGTTTCAATTTGTTTTCTTTTTTTCCTTTTCTTTTTGAACTTTATTATGACAAAACAAAAAATGAAATAAAAACAGAAACACATGAACATTGTCCTGAGAGTGGGCTTCATACAATATTTACCATCAGAACATATACATATTAAGGCATAGATTGAGTCCTATTTCAGAAAGTCAATAGCTGGACCCCATCTTCTTTCAAAAGCTGTGACTTTAAATTGCAGTTGTGCTGTCAACCGTTCCATTGAGTAAACTTGGTTTAACTTTTGTGTCCATTGCTTAACAGTAGGTGGCTCAGGCTTTAGTCAGCAGATTATCATTTTCCTAGCCATCATTAAAAAGAGATGGAGAAAAAAATGCTTGATCTTGTGAAAAGTTGTCTGGAAAGATGTCCAATAAAAAAGTTTGGGAGTCAAAAGATATGTTCACTCTTAGTAGATTGTCCACAATGCCCTTAATGTCCCTCCAAAAGCAATGTATGATGGGGCAGTCCCAAAAGAAATGGGTTTGATCACCGACCAATCCACATTTCCTCCAACATTTGTCACTCATACTATTTTTGGTGAGGAACGATTTCAACAGGAAAAGAGGAAAGAGTCCTGAAAAATCTGATTTTCGTCTTCCACTCAAATTCCCTCCAAATCTGACTGCCCACACCCTTATGACATCCAGAAAAAATATTAACCCAAGCATCGTCATCCAAGGTAACATTCATTTCCATTTCCCATTGTTGTTTTATATGTTGTGTATTATCTGACATGTCAATTAACAATTTTTTGTACAACAAGGACAATTGTTTTTTTCATTACACCACCATTTTCAATCAAATTAATGTTTCTCTATATTTGTAGGCTTAATTCTTATCAGTTCCTAATCATTATGTTTTGTGACAGCTCCTTATTTGAAAATATTTATATAGATCACTTGAGAGTAACTTAAATTTCGCTCTTAAGCCCTATTCGGACTGGCTTAGATTAACATGGGGACATGGGGGTAAAGTCATTTTACCTCAGGACGTCTGTAATATCATTGGCCAATTCGCACGGGATAAGACATCTCAGTAAAACTAGCAGAAGTGGGAGGAGTAACTCGCTTTACGTTTTCCTTGACGTCATGTGCGTATGACCTTACCGTTATAACGTGAGCAAACACACAACCTGAGCCCCAGTCTGAACTCCGTCTCCAATACATATGTGTGTTTTAATAAACAGTTAGGTCCAGTCTAACGATTCTGATTGGATTATGTTGGTAATAGACACTTTCCTAGAGCTAAAATGTGTTGTGCCTCTGATAAGTGCTTTTGATCTTCTTTTTGCTTTAAATGATATGCGGAAAATACTGGACATTTTCCACAGATTTGTCCCACCACCTACAACGCAACCGAATGCTTCAAGCGCCTCCAAGGTCGCAAAATGTGCTCTTTTTTAACTTTTAAACAGGCAATGACGCAAGTTAATAAATGCAATTTAATAAATGGGAGCTGAGAGAGAGAGATTCCCGGCACTGAATATCCCTCCATAGATACCCACTGTGACTCTGGATCCCGGATGATCCATGCCACCACAGCTTTTATTAGGGCAGCCCAATAATCAGGGGATCCGCGGGGTCTTGAAAAGTCTTAAAAGGTGATAAATCAATTTTGGGAAAATTAAGACCCTTATAAAGTATTAAAAAGTCTTATCACGGCTTTATAAAGTCTTAAAGGGGGGGTGAAACACTCAGTTTCAGTCAATCTCATGTCAATCTTGAGTACCTATAGAGTAGTATTGCATCCTTCATATCTCCGAAAAGTCTTTAGTTTTATCATATTTATGAAAGAAATATAGGCTGTACCGAGTCTTTCCGGAAAAAACCGAGCGCCTGGAGGCGTATCGTGTGGGCGGAGCTAAAGAATGACAAGCGCGCAAAGCGGTGACGTCCTCAAGCGTGGAGAAACCCATCGCTATCTCAGCTAATACAGATAATGATCCACAATCAAATCTGAGGGAGAAATCAATTGAACAGGAGAAACGGCAACATCAGGACGTCCGTCTCTGTGGTATGTAAGTTACTGTATTTAATGGCCTCTCCACATTTCTGTGTGTTTACTCGCAGTGTATGAGGACATGATTCGGTTTATGGACTATTGTATGCGACTAGACCTTAGAAGTAGCAAGCAAAACGGTTTTGCACGTCAGAATACTGTAACGTTATACAGAGAACAACAATGGAGTAACCGTTAGCGCATTTGAATGACGAAGCACCCGATAGTGTCGTTTACTGATGTTTACTCATGCGTCGGTAGCCAACAGCACAGACATTTGAAGCAGTTTAAGTTAACTCACCGGCTGCTTCCAAAGCAGGACCGAAGCTTTATCGTTGGGACTGCTCCGTCAAAAACACACTTCTTTGGTATGATTTGGTAAAGTCCTGACAGCAGTGGCGTGTAAATCCATTTTGAGACGCAACTAAAACGATGTTGTGAAGCTTCCCGTCATTTCTGTGTTCAAATCGGTTCAAATGCAGCGCTGCCTTCCCGGAATGCTGTGCTGAAGCGTTGAAGTCGCTCGACGTCACCCATAGGAATAAAGTGGAGCGCGGCGCGCCACATAAGTGTTCACGGACGACTGGATCTGCATCTGAGAGACTGTTTACGGCGTGCTCTAGTCACGCGCGCGCACCCTACCGGGAGAAGAGCCCGTACAGCCCATACAAGGACCTTCCGCCCTTATTAACGTCAAGTAGACCCATACTCAAAAAAAACTTGCCGAAATTTGTGAGAAACCGAAAGGAGTAATTTTTGACACAGAAATACTCCATCAAACGTCCACCTTAACTTTTGAAACTTTGTCTATGTTTAGTATGGGAATCCAAGTCTTTAACAGTGTAAAAAGCTCAGTATGCATGAAACAGCATTTCACCCCCCCTTTAAATTTTGAAAGTATTGTGTTCAAGCTTTGTCAAAAGAGTTTGACTCCAAAAAGTATTTATGAATATATTTCTTTTCATCCCCATAAGTATTAAAAAACAACGGGGTGCTCAGTCTGAGATCGGCTCGGAGCGCGCGCGCCAGGGATGGAAATTAGCGCCGCCACCAGCCAAATGCGGCTGATTTAGAGTTGTGGCGGGTAAACTCGCTTCACCTACCGATCTGTTTCACCTCTTTGTAAACTTTGTTCAATGCACGCGAGTGCTGCCGTATGTGCGCATATAACCAGTCGTTTTGGTTACCACTCGCGTGAAGACTCGCTGTGAAACTCGCGCGCTGAGAGAAGATCTGACGCTGTGCATCATCCGAGAGCGCGCGCTCGTCTCACAGCGCGCAAATATTGAGTTCTCTTTCAAGTCTTGCGCTTAATTGGACAAACTCACACAAGAAGTATGTCAACATGTCCATCTTGATGAGTATCCTAGCAGACATAGTCTGAATATGCCTTAAGGGAACTGTATAGTATGCACAGTCGAGAAAGACGAGCATATCCCTGCATCAGGTCTTAAAGGCGCAGTAGCCTTTACTGCTGCCTGAGTGATGTCCTTATATTTAGTTTGACATTAAACAATGGTCTTGATTGATTAGCTTCTGTAAGTTTAATAAGGATTAATCTTTCATTTAAACAGTTAAATATACAGTTATTTTACATTTGATTACTTTATTCAATTTCTGTATCTTTCTGCAGGCCAGTAGGCCTGTACATTGTTATTTAATGTACACATGAGTGAGGTCGAGTTAAACATTCTAGTTTAAAATTTATTTTTCAGTTTTCGGCTTTGGTTTCTTCTTTTTTTGTTTCGGCCAAGAATTTTGATTTCGGTGCATCCCTACTGACGATGTTCTGCTCAGTATGTTGTCAACACGCTTCAAACATGGCAAAACTAATAGTTTCATTTTTGGGACTAAAAACCATAAAACTGGATGCCATAAAAGACCACAAATCTTTGTTAAAATGTCAGTATTTCATTGAGACTTAAGATTAAATAAACTGCTTAAGTATTGTAGAGCTTGTAGTATTAATTTGTTAAAAACAAAAAAGTGGCTGGTAAAAACATTGAGTGGTAGATTTGAAAAAAGTTAATTTCCATCCCTGGCGAGCGCCGTCTACGGGTGACGTCATGTATTTTGCGTAATGCACAGTTAGGTGATGTGTCGCCCTCCATACGTTGCGAAACAGATATGCAATATAAACGATATAAAATTGGCCTACTATAGAGATTTTAAGTCTACATTCGACTACAACTGTTTATTAAAGGTTTGTTGCCGATTAGAACTTGAAGTGCGATGAGGTCTTCAAATATTTTGAGAAGGTCTTTAAAAAGTTCTCATTTTCCCCTCAGTCATTGCCTTAAATATAGAAATCATTTGGTATCTCAAATGCCTGAGCCATGTTGGCAAGGCACTTAGATTGGGGATGGGGTTCCGTCCTGAACTTCTGGTTGCAGACAATACTTACATTAAAAAAAAGAAGAAATCATCAACATCCTCATTAATGTAGTATTAATATTGTACCGCAAGAGCACATCAAGTTTACAAGCAATGAATCTCTGCTTACAAGCGGAATCTCAATCCATTCTCTCGCACAAAACTGGACTCACAGAAATTGCTTGTGCGCTCACATTTTGTGCACTCTGCATGTGCACTCATGAATCTGTGTACTCTTTCCTTTTTATTTTTTTTTTATTTTAGTCTCCCCCCATACAAGGCAGACAACGGGTTGCGGTGTGCTGACCCAACAAATTTCAACGCTGCTGAGTTCTATAGAAGTCTATCACACTACCCTGCACGTTGAAAAATGACAGCAAAGATATACCCATTATGTTAAAAAGTGACTCCAGGGTCCTATGACCATGCGTCAGACATTTGAAGAGTAGGGAGTGAGACTGTGTTGTCTGAGGTGATTACGACAGATAAACCAGGGGTTCTTATTAAACTTTTTGATGTCTGGAACCAAATTTTACAGTACAAAGTGTCCCAGCAGGGCCCATTCAAATATTAGCACTGTATTGGTTTATTGATCTCACCCTTGGTTTGATTTGTATTTAGTTTATAAACTAAACGAAATCCACTTGCAGTTTAACAGTTTATTATTCGTGTGTAGGTAAACCTGCACAAGATGCCAAACACACAACAATTCATGGAACAAATCAATCTGCATCAAGAACAAATTTAAAGGCTCAAGTCTACTATATTAACTTAACACAAAAATCAGTTAGAGTTGACAAATTTTACTTACAAAAAAATAAAAAATGTATATAAATAAAAACTAAAAAAAGTGTTGCTAAAATAAATACATTCAAAATAATATTATTCAAATCAATAAGTTATAAAGGAAAATTGAAAAAGTGCAAATGAAAAAATATAGCTTTATTATTTGCAAAATAATTTGATAATTGTTTCAGCAGTCTACTTTTTTGCATGGCAGAATCTGAAGTTTCTCTTCATATCTGTTATGAATGAACAATAAGAGTCACAAATGAAGAGGGATTCTGAAATCCACTGCCGCTTCAATATACCTGTATATAGTACATATATCCTAATTAACTTCATAATTAAAACCTTAATCAATATTTACCTTCCTATATTATTATAATGATTCTTTCCAGTTATGATTTTGCTTTTAGTTTCTTGTTTTCTAAAGTGTATATTTGGTCTCTGAGGAGCAGTGTTGGGAGTAACGCATTACAAAAGCAATACATTACAGTAACTTATTACTTTTTGATGTAACGCAGTAGTGTAAGGCATTACTAATGAATTTTCAGTAATATTTTACTCTGTTCCTCCCCCCCCCCCCCCCCCCCACACACACACACACCACGGGGTGGCAGTGGTTCATGTAGGTTGTCTACAAACCGAAAGGTTGGTGGTTCAATCCCTGGTTCCACCTGACCAAGTGTCGAAGTGTCCATGAGCAAGACACCTAACCCCAGCTGCTCCCAACGAGCCTTACATGGCTGACATCGCCGTCGGTGTATGAATGGGTGAATGTGAGGCAAAAATGTAAAGCGCTTTGGATAAAAGCGCTATATAAATGCAGTCCATTTACCACCAAAAAAAAGACAGAGAAGAAAACGGAAAAGGAAAAAAAATAGCGATACATTAACGAATGAAAAATGCAAGGTATTACCTGTTTGGAGTCAGATCTTGAGCTGACAGATGATCGCGGAAGATTTGGTTTCAAAGTGAAATGTAAAAGCGCCTAATAAAGGGAGTTTTCCCATTGAGTTGTGTTTTTCATTAAGAATAATAGGCTAATTTTAAACGGAAACTAAAATCTGCTTGGCCACACAGAGCGCGCATTTACTGATGAGCTGTTATTCACGGTGTGCGCGCACTGGCGCGTTTTCAGTTCATATGGAATTCATTGAAAGCACTCGCTTTGCATCCGCTCCCGTTATTAATGCCTGAGCGGCAGCGCGCATGTTCCTGTTATTACCGGTGTTGTCACAATACACTTTTATTAACCGGTGGGAAAATGTCCCCACGTGACATCTCTAAGCAATGCGCATCCATCTCGCGAATGTACATTAGAGTTTATCAGAGATAAGGACAAGAAAGTAGGCTAATAGTCAAATGTAAATGCAGTCAAATGCAACCTTTGTCTAAAACCGAAATTCTATCAATGTCGCAACAATAAGAAAAGAACAAATGCACATATTGTCAACTTAGAGTTTACACACAGTTCTGTTGAGTCTATGAACAGAAGCTATTCCAAAATATTGCCAGATAATCACTTTACCTCTACAATACTTATAACAGAATTGGATCGTTTGTGATTCTGTCTGTCATGATTTCTTGCATTGTCTTCTTGAGCCAATTCTCTATTGTTAGCCTGATAGCCAACAGTCATTATGCTTCATCATATCGCCTTCTACTGGATGTAAAATGCTCTGTGGTAGCCAACATCTTAGAATTGTAATGCGTTACATTACTCCTGTATTACTTTTGAGTTACTTTCACCAAAATAACTACAGAAGTAGCTCTAAACATTCTGAGACAGTAATATTGTAATGTAAAGAATTACTTTTAAATAGTAATAAATAATCTATAATATATTACAGTTTGGAAGTAACTTGCACAACACTGCTGAGGAGTGACTGAGGGTCTGGCCTAGAGATGTGTGATGTGTCACTAAACACTTGCAACAAGGTAATATGTTTGGATTTTGGAGGTATCACACACCCCTAACATGTCAGGAGTGCAGTAACAGCGTTTGCTCACTTAGCCCGGCTTCCAGAGATGAAATATGGATTTGTCTTTCATTTAATTTTTTATGTTTATTCCTTTTATATTTCCTTTTACTGAAACACTAAAGACTCAAGATGAATATTGCCTGTACTATTGTGTGTCCCTCTAACTGAAAAAAAGCACATGTTATCAGTATGTTTTGGTAAGAACTGGAGCTTAATCAGCTCCAACCTTGGAGAGACTGTGTATCTGTGTATGTGCACAATATTCTGTTACAGATCAGAATGGTGTACAATGGGCACCCTAAGACATGGGTGGACTTGTTGTTCTGGGCAAGCTGGCGCCTGCTCCAGATCTGGAAGGTCACTACGGGCCTAATTCTGGGGTGAAAGCATCAACAAGTGACACGTCTATGGAGACGTGCATCAGATTAACTGACATGAGTGGAAATTTACCATGACTGTGCATTGTCTCTGAGCCAATCAGAACCATCCACATTGCAGTAATGACGTGGATAAGACCTTGAAAACGGTATAACTGTTGGGACAATAGTATGTACGATAGGGCGAGGCAACGAGACGGTGAGAGAGGGAGCGCGGCCTACGAACTCCTTGTGAGACTTGAAGCTGGCTTCTGCTTTTGAAACTGCAAACTATTCTTCAGTATTTTTTTCTTTTAATTAATTGCAATCCTGACTCTGTCATCATTTCTTCACTACTGGTCCTGGGTCATAAGCTGTTAACCCCAAACAGTTTGCTAATGCTCTTGGCAGATCAATCACAGTGACTGTTTCAGAAATCAGTATTGCATATTAAGGACAAGGAATTTTTTAATCACAGATAAGTGTCTAAACTGTCCAAATGGTATAAATTAATTAATTAACAAAATTGTCAAATAAAGCATATTTTGTTGCCTGTTGAGATTTGGACGGGTTCATTTTGAGCAGCTGCTTCCCCACCATTCTCACTGGATTCGTCAGAGCGCAATTCAGGATCTGACTCATATTTGGGATCTAAACCATTTGATACATTGAAAATATATCACTATTGTTTTTATTATTTTCTAAATCTACATTTTGAGCTCTGTCATTAAATCCACTATCAAGTATTGTATATTTATTTATAAATATATATTTTATATGTATGTACTGTACGTACCTGCTCTACAGTAAAGCTCGATGAGCCTCGTCATGATTTGATACTTGTACATTCTTTCGTTTTATGACTGCACTAATTACTATGATTGATGCATCATGACTCAATATTGTTGCTCAAGAAAAAAAAATATCTTGTGTCTCTAGCGAAAAATTGAATGTTTATTAAAAAAAAAGTTAGAAATCTAGCGTTCGTTACATTGTTGGTAATGAAAAGAATAATAAATACTTATTTTATTTTATTTTTTTATTAAGGGGAGGCTAGTGTATGACATCCCAGGTCTCTTAAGACCCAAGATATGCATTTAAAGGTTACAATAAGAGTGATGTGTCCGTGTGATGCCTGGGTGACTACTTGCCTCTGCACACATTGCATCTGAAGGATGTTCTCAAAATGTCACACTGCTGCCTTGTGAGGCCTTCGCCATGCTTGCACACCTCTCTGATTTTCGCAGAAACTGCAGGTAGGCCATCGGCTGCAATAACGACTTCCTCAATCATGTCCTTGAGATCTTCAAGACCTAATCCGTCGTTCCTTGATGTGTTACTATAGAAGTAAAACATACATAAATAAAAAGACAGATGTTGCAATATTTAATTCTATTTTTTTATGTACAGGTTAAACGATTCAATGACACGTTCATAAAGTCAGTCACTTGCTTCATTCCTGAATAAACCAACCATTTTAAACAATCAGTTGAATGAATGATTCATTCCTGACGACCACCTATTTGCATTTTTCATGTCTCCTCCGAGCTTCATTGTACAGACTCTAGAAATATACCTAAATACCACTTCAGATGCAGTGTCAGTGTTTTCTCTGCAGTGCAAATATGGATATTGTTAATACTTACTGCAATTATTGGGTAACAGCCCTGTAGTGTATTATTGAATTTGATTTGTTTGAAAAATTTGGAATAAAAGATGATGCATACATTCAATAGAGTTAGAAAAAGTTAATCAAGACTTTGACGTTGGCTTGAGAAAGAAAAGCGTGAAAGTTTAAAGTAAAAGCTTGAAGTTTGAAACCGTTTAGACAGGCAGACAAAAAGACAAACTGATAGACAGACAGACAGATGGACACAAATAGTCAGACAGACGGATGGATGGACACAGACAGACAGACAAACAGACATATAGATAGAACGTTTCATGACTGAGGTTAGAATAACCTTTGTAAAAGGACAATATAATGTTCATAGATTATTTTTATTTTCTCGGGTCAACACTCATGGACTAACCAGACTTTTCTTCTCTTTCTTCTGCCCATCTCTGCAAACACATCCTCCCTTATAGCAAAGATTCTCCTGGAGCTTTGCTTCCAGTAAGCAGACCCTGTGGAGAATAGAAAAAAGTAATGAAAGTCCGAATGAATACTGTCAACTTTTTCAACATTCATCCCTGCCTAAAAAATACACACCTGTTGTACCAGGGGTGTCAAGGAGAAGATGTCCTTGGCTGTCGGTCAGAAGCATGTTATCGTTAGCACCCATGTTAAGTGCTTCTTTAACTTTTTGGGTAATTGTCTTCAGACAAGCCTCGGACTCCTCGAAGGGAATGACCAGAGCTTTGTCTTGAACAATTTTTTCACCTTCCAGTTGTACCAAAAAAATTGTTCTGTAGGAACAAAGAACAAAGTTCAGTATTCTAAACTATACAGACACAGAACTAATGGTTGGTGGTATATATATTTTTTTCACATTTAATATAGATTAATATCAAATTTCTACATTGGCTCCACACATGATGAGGTTCAGTCAAAGTGCAATAATGCAACCTACCTTTGGAACATTTTTGGGCTTTGATTACATGGCCGAACTGCTGTTGCACTGGCAGACCTTGAAAAACTAAAACGTGGTCTGCTCGGTCCAGGGTTTGACGGAAAAGAGGCAACCTGGTGTGAGAGTACCACGCCCATTTCATCACCCATCACCTGGTAGATGACCCCTCCTATAAGGTCCATACAACTGAAAAATCCACCTTCAGATGAAAAAAAAATCGAAATTCCTTGGTCACTGGTGAGGTAGACACTTGACTGTGTTATCTACAGATGGAGATAAAGAAAACAGCACAATATCAGAAAAAAGGACAGTATTATTACTGATTACAGTATGGTACCGGGGCCGAGTCTAGAAAGGGCTTTCATCTGTGTAGCTATAAATTCACCTCTTTGCATTAGATGGTATGGTATATCATATATATGACGGTTGTCATATCCTATCTTGGTTAAGTAAATAAAATAAGTAAGTAAATTATACAATATTTTAAACACAGGACAGAATAATGCAATGCAACCAAATCAACCAGAGAACAACAGCGATATTAAAATACATACTCTTATTTTATTGCTTTGTGTTTTATTAAAATGTATTATAATTTATATCTCAAAAGGATCCCTGCGCGGGGACATTCTAAAACGCTTAACTTAAAAAAACGCTTAACGTGAAAAACGCTTAACGTGGCTTAATGCACTAAGACAGGATGAGCCCAGAATATGAACGCAACGCGTTTTATTACATGTTAAGCGTTTTTCTCCCATTGAAAACCATAATAAGGAAACGCTTAACGTGACTTAATGCACTAAGACAGTGTTAAAAATACACCAAACTCAGGAAACATAATATCAATGAAGTATACTATGCACAAAAAAATCGGATGAGCCCATAATATGAACGCAAGGCGTTTAATTACACGTTCTGGGCTAATCTGATTTTTTGTGTATAGTATACTTTATTAATATTATATTCCTGAGTTTGGTGTGTTTTTAACACTGTCTTAGTGCATTAAGCCACGTTAAGCGTTTTAGAATGTCCCCTTGCGCGCAGCTGTATCCGTACAGAATCCGTTCAGCTGCAGCAGCGCAGGACTTTTATTCTGTTGTGTGGAACTGAGGAGGAAATGATGACCAATCAGCAGAAATGGGCGTATATTCCTGCCCACTTGTAGAAATCTTTCTTTTACTGTCTATGGTAGAAATTCATAATTTTTTCAAAAAAAAGGAAGAAAAAAAAAAAACTAAATCTTAGTGACTATCGTTACCTAACCCTTTTCCTTCATGTCCATAATAAACATGAGCATACCTTAAAAATCCTGGCCAAATTGTCAGCTGTCACATCGTCTTCTCTTAGGATAGCTGACAAAGTCCCCCTTTTTAATGTGTAGGTCGTTCTCGTTCCCATATTGACAAGCGACATTTTGCACATATACTGTTGGTAGAACGATATAACCGGTAAATTTTGAAGCAACCAGTTAAGTGCACTGGAAACTCCGCCCCGTAGACGATTCTAAATATTTCACTGGTCATTTCATTTTCGTTGCTTAGACAACACTAATCAAATAATCCCTATGGAATTATTATTTTTTTTATTTTTTTTCATAGACGCATTACATCTATGGTGTTAACAAAGGCTTCGCGAATATTGTTCAAAAGGTTTTTCAAATTTCTTTTTTTTTTTTTTTTACAAAATGTAGTGCCCTACATTTATAACGCTATAGCAACATAGTGTTACATTCCCATGGCAGTAAATTACAAAAACTAATTAAGCTACTGCTTGCATATGGAGGACTAAATTACTAAACAAAAATTCAATAAATAATGCATTCAATAAAACAACAATTAAATGTACCAGTTTATTCTGAAATAATTAATTCAATAATTAATTTATTAATTTAATAATTAAATAATTATTTTAATTAAATATTAATTAAATAAATGTATTTATTTATTTTGTAAAATTACATGAAAACACAACATTTATACCGCCCACTGCCTGTTGATTGGCATTTGTAAAATGTCCTCTATTATTATGAAAAAAATCTTTGGGATAATCGTGCTTTGGAAATGCATTATACGTGAAATAGGTGTCAAGGTCGTAAATGCAGCATATTATGAAAAACAGCTTTTTGAAAAAGCACTTTTAATAATACTTTTTTTTATTTTTAAACAAAACAATAGTGTGTGTGGAAGAGGTAATTGGGAAATATATTAAACAATAAATGTTGTGTTTTCATGTAATTTTACAAAATAAATAGATATTATTGCAACATAATTCTCTATTCAGTGTCTTTCCATTTTCCCGTTTTTGAAAGGTGTGGAAACACTACCACATAATTTTTCTTTTGCTACAGGAGCAAATGGGAATATAACAATTATAGCCATTTATGCAAATTTTTAGATTCCCATATTATAACTGAAGATATGTAATAACTGCAACACTATAAATTCGAATTGCCTGATTTTACTCAAGTAGCCTATAGTGGTTTTTATGGATATAGCCAAGATATCTGTAATGTAACAAACTTGTGCAATTATTGAAATATAACCCTATGAACTACAACAGAGAGCAACAGATATCTGTAATGTAACAAACTTGTGAAATTATTGAAATATAACCCTATGAACTACGACAGAGAGCAACAGTCTGTTCCAGAAGTAAAAACTCCTTTTATTTATTTTTTCTATAGGGAAATAGATTTTTAATAATGTAAACCTTTAAAGACATTCGCTAACATCACAACAGTAAAATGTGTGGTTAAAAAACTACATTACCAATGATGCTGTGCAGTCTAAAAAGCAACAATAGAGCTCTTTAGCTCTGCCCACTCCCATGAAACACTGAGAATAATGTAATCGAGTTGATCTACACTCACAAATAACTAAATGTTTGTATATACAGTATGTGCACATTACACTTTACAAAGAAAGGGTTTTCAGTATAATTCTCTGTCATCCAGAGGTTGTGTTGAAGTGTGCTACATCATCCATATCAAATGGTGAAACATTGACATTTATCATAACAGAATATCAAATGAGGACTTTAGGTTTTCAGCACTTAAGGCTATTGCATATGGTTGACTTGAAGCAACATCATTTTGATAATTCCGTATACTTTTAATTTTTACACTTTATTATTTTAGGATGTACTAATTAGATCCACTGAAAATTAAATTAAATTAAAATTAAATTAAATTTAAAAGACTTAAAAGACTTAGAGGAGAATTAAAACACTTTTGGTGTGGCATGCGTTTAGGACATTACTGTTGTGAGAGGTCTAACTGACTGATATTTAGGAATAATCAAATAAACCTTTACATAAAAATGTAATTCATTTGTATTAATCTGATATAAGCATTTTTGACAGGTTTGAAACAAATGTATAATATGGATTTGTTAGTTATAATTACATTGTGTCTATACATTTTTTTCATCTCACTGCAGTGAAAGTCACAGATTTAGCCAGTTCACCCTCAACACCAGGTCCTCCAACTCCACCTACCCATTACAGAATTCTTATACACCTCTTATACACCCGGGCAAACACCCACCACCACTAATACTCACTTACACTCCCCAGCCAGTCCGGTCTCGTAAGTCTCTACCAGAGAGTGATCCTGCCAGACATCTTACCTGTGTGGACTTACCTTTGTCATTATCCTCTGAGTTCTTGAACCATTTTACCTGCAGAAGACAAGGACAGTCTCAGTCAAGTGTGGCTGTCGATCATTTGTGCTCATTCCAATTCACTTACCAGCTGGCCTGCTTGCTATCATTATCGAACTGTTAAATACTTCTGCTTGTGAGTCCTGTGTCCTGGTATACACCTATAATAGGCCTTACAAATTCCATCATGATTTTAAAATGTTGGCAACTTGGCATATTCAATTGTAATATTGATCCACTTTATTTACACCATATAGGATCCCATCAACCCCATCCGATTTTATGGATTTTTTCAAGGTTGAGTTTCACTGGCCTGATAGTCATTACATTGCATGTCTCCCAGAATTTCCCCAAACCATGCCAATAAAAAAAATGTAAAAATAAAAACGCAAAAAGTTGCCCAGTTTTTAACACCAAAAACTTATTTAGTATTCATTTAGTATTATTGAATAAAGATAGCCTTTTAGAGATAATAAAAGTGTGGTTGACTTAGGCCGGGGACACACTGCAAGCGTGCCGTGAGCGTCTCGGCTGCGTGGCGTGTCCGTTTTTATTTCGGCTCCCATGTTAACCGGTTAGCGCTTGCATACTGCCTGCGTCAGCCGCGCGGCTCACGCGCGGTCCGAGCCGCGCGGAAAACGCGTGCATGCTTCAAATAGAAGAGACGCCTATTTTTCACGCGACACGCGAGCGTGTTGGAAGCGTTTCTGGGCAAAACAGCATAGGAAAAGATGTTTATATGCCATTTTGACACGAATACATATTAATAAATGACATTTTCATGTGTGAAAGTCTTTAGGTTAACATAAATGCAGATATGCCTACTTGTAATAACAAAAAACAACATAATTATCGTTTTGAAATATTAAACCTGTCAATACAGTACGAGATATTCTGTAGCCTATTTTGCCGTCAGTGCCAAATATATGTATGGTCAATAGGCTACTGCCGACGTTGTCTTTGCTGTATCAATAGGCAATATATTTATATTTAACATGAAGTATAGGGCTTCCCAGCAGCAGCAGCGCCGCGTCAGACACGCTTCTGGTGTGCAAAGACAGAGAAAACCCTGCGCAGCCGCCCCGCGGCTGACACGCAGCAGAAACGCCACGCTTGCAGTGTGTCTCCGGCCTTAGGTATCTTGTAAGTATTCAATGAGTGAATTAATTTACAACAATTTATATTTTTAATGTCTTAAATCACGCACAGCCTGTCAGGAAATCATACATCATACATACTTTAAATAGGCTATTAGCATAAAACAATTACTTAGTTAATGATTGCTATCAACACACCTTCCATCCCTTTATTCTTGTATGGTGTTCGGGTCCGTCGGGTCGGTTTCGTTTTTTATCAAAAGAAATATGGAGCCAGAATGGTGACTTTAAAATTTGGCATCACAAATTAAAATGGTCATTGAAAACAAAAGCAGAACTGAAAAAGGAAACATTGGCATTGAAACATTTGCACTGAAAACAGTTGCATTGGCATTGAAACAAGTATTGGCACTGAAAAAATAAAAGAATTAAAATCTTATTCTTTTATTGTATTTGGGATTTATTTGTATTTTTCAATGACAATCTTCAGATTTTTTCTTCATGTCACTCTTTTTCAGTGACAGATTTTTTTACAGTTTTTTTTCAATGTCACTGATTTTCAGTTTCAACTTTCTTTCACTGTTTTGACCATAGACAGTAAAAGAAATGGACAGAGTGTTCCCACAGACTTCAACGGCCGAAAATGAGGTCAATCAGAGGCACTCACTTCCTGATGGCTGAGCGAACTGCGCAGGCTCAGACTGAGCTTGACGACGTAGATGTGACGTGAGCCTCCTGTCGGACAGCTGTAGGTCTTCTAGTAGATGTGGAAAGTGAAAGCTGAATCACGTTGTTTAAATATTTTCTCCCGTTGCTTTTGGCTCACTATGGGCTTCTCCCCATTCTTCCCCCTTGACTTTATCAGACTTCATGTCTCCACGTCCCCCTGACTGTCTCATAGACAGTAAAAGATTGCCTGCGAGCGTCTCCTCAGGTCTATACGGTAATTTCTCAACTGTGCGACAGAGTCGCGTTGGTTATGACGCAATCGTTTGCCTATTTTTACAAAAACAGCTTCTGCGGGGCGATAGTGTAAGATACAAGGTAATAGAGCCTTTTATGCATTGTCGTGTTTCTTTAGAAATAAACAATGGACAAATGGAGTCTTTAAACGTCTCAGATGTAAAGTTATTCACTGTCAAAGTGACTCAAAAATGAATGGGAGTCAATGGGATGCTAACAGCAGGTGATGGCTTGGTTAGCAATGGCAGCCCCTAGGGGTGGAAAGCTTTCCGAGTAATAGATTACCCCCTTGGTTTTGATGTGGAGAGGGGCGGGGTAAGTAGAGCGTAGTTTGCATATCATTTGCATATAGGTATACTGAAGAAATAGGCCGAACGTCACTTTACTGGAACCCGTCGTCAGCTCTGAAGCCTCTATGGTGGCATGATAAAAATGTCCAGTTTAACTGGAACATCCAAGCCCATGTAAGTCTGTTTTTTTCTCTGCCATTTACATGTTTATTCAAGTGCAACCTGGCCGGTTTGGTTAACTTTTAACGGCCGTTTTGCTGGGTTTTTTTCCGACATCGACTAGAACGTGTTGGCTAACTTAACTAGTGGATAATGCAGGGTAAGAAATAAACACCGGTCAAGCACCATATGCAACGAACAAGGCTAAAAGTCTGGTTTAATTGGCAAAAAATAAATTAACGTTAGGTGTCTGTCGGCAGGGCTGGACTGGGGCTAAAATTCGGCTCTGGCATTCCCATCCCATCCGGCCCATGAGTTCCCTGTGAATGTTTTTTCTGGGGTTGGGGCCTTAAATTGGCGTATATAAATAAAACTAGTACAAGGACAAGTAATGATAGATATTACCGAATTTTCTGCAAATGCAGATAAACTTAATATTGCTTTTTTTGTCACACAGAAATGGCCTTGGCAGTAAAGCACTGATGATTTTGAGCTAGGATGCAGTAAAGTAAATTTACTGCTTTTAAATGCTGTCATCATTTACTCACTCTCGCGTCATGTATGACTGTACGACTTCTGTGAAACACAAAAGAAGATGTTTTGAAGAATGTTGGCAACCAAGCCATTTTGGTTAGGCTACCATTTGAATATTGTATGAACAAAAAAACAGACTCAAAATATTTTAATTTATGCTACACAGAAATAAATAAAGTTTAACTGTAGGCCAGTTTCATTTAAATGTAAGATCATGGTAGTCACAGGGTTAAAAACATAGACTGTACAAACCTTGCTCCTCATTATATGGCTTTATGGTTTCTAAAACTATATAAAACATATATAATAAACTATTATAATTGTAATTAAAAAAAGGTAAACACCTGTAGAAAACACAAAAACAGCCCTATAAAAGTGATTTATATTCTGCAATATTAATTTAATATAGCAACATTTTTAATAAACGTTTCTTCCAAAACACCATATTTCTTCGCCGTAAGCTGCAATGTAAATTGTGGTTGTGGTAAAGTGAAACGTTTGTGTGTATTGCCGTTTTCCACTTTACCTCGTCATGAATACATGCTCGCAGCTGTTTTCAGCTGATTCAACACAGTAGTGTTTCCATATCATACAATAAAACAAAATAAGTCAAAGTGGCGTATAAAGCAGTATTTAAACGCAGCGTATGTTCATCAGCGGCTGTGCTGTGCGGATATTCACCTTTGCAGTTCCATGCTCTCAAATACTAATAAATAAATAGAAAAAAGTGCCTAATATGGAGGGGAGGTCTCTCTCACTTCGGTTTGTCAATTCAGAAGACAAAACAATGGGCCGCTGTCGCTGCATGTTGTCAGTGGTACAAAAAAAAAAAAACTTTTTACATTTTTTAAAACACTACTGGCCCCCAAGTGCGTCGGCCGGAGTATGATGTACTCATGTTAAGTATGAGTACATCACAACAGTGGCTAACAGTAACATGCCAGATTACCAGTCCTGTCTGTCGGTATATACCTGTTGCTGCTAAGTATGAGTACATCACAACAGTGGCTAACAGTAACATAGCCTGGGACGTTAACACTGACATGATAAACAGCAGGGCTTCGGCTGTTTAAGTTACACTACTGACATCCCCAACCACACGCACACACACACACACACCGGAGAGCCCCTATAGTTCGGCTTAAACGCAGGTAACGTTACACAGTAACTGCCAGTGCCGCGAATGTGCTTCTATCTGTATTTAATGGTAGTTAGCGTTAAGTCTCCAGCCCTGTGAAGTCTCCTTTCTTTTTCTTTAGGAGTTAGAGGCCAGTGTTATTGCTGCTGCACAAGGCCTCATAAACGTGCTAACGCAAAACGTTCAGCAGCATCACACCCCAGCACAGCAGAATCCAGTGCCGTCACATGAGCACCAGAATCGACAACAAGCACAAACAACAAAATAAAATGTGCAGGAGGAGATGGCCAGGTTTCTTTACACTTATTTGTGATCATTTGTTGGACTTATTTGATGGAGAATTGTATTTCATAGTGTTGATTTATACACTTGTGTTATCCCCCTAAACATGCAGGTCGTCTCCTGGCTTCTTTGCCAAAAGGAAAGGCAAAAACCGCTTTTCACCCTTACAAACCACTCCAGGGAAGCCGAAAGTCTGTAAGACATTCAGTGTGTATGTATATTTGGTTAATAAGGGCTGTACCAGCATGCCTTCTGCAGCTGAAGAGCTGAAGTTGCAACCCAGTCACACGGCAATTCGTGATATGGTCACGTAAATTAATCTATTTATTCGTGGCAGGGACACGTTTATTTCGTTATTTTCGTAAATCCAGCACGTTTCTCAAACTAATGCATTTCAATTTGATGCATCTTTCGTGCAATAGCACGATTCTTTCTGAGAGTCGGGCAGCAGCAGGGAAGCTGTTTAATCAACATTTATTCACGAGATCTTATCACGGTTTATATATGTTAATTATGTATTATTTTCTCGGTCTTTTTCTGTAATTATTTCGAAGCTGGGTTGCTTTGCTGTTTATTGATATTTTTAAGACTATACAACGCTACATCTATCAACATTTATTTCGATGTTATCATTGTATTCATTCATTTCTTTATTTTAATAATATTATTTCGGTCTTATTACCGGTGAAATATTACAGTAAGCCAGAACATGGTCCGAGTGGGGCTTTTATTTAAACTATAGTGTCTATATTGTTTACAGTATATGTGTAAAAGTAATGTGTCAAGGACTTCATATTAAATTCTGTAATTTTAAACATTCAAATAAAAAATAAAAAAACCATTGCGCTTCTTACAGCAAAAAGGTAGGCCTACATGTTGTCACTAGCTATACAATAAGTTGACGTTGCTCAGTTTATATATATATATGCTCCACTCCAAGGAGTTTCTTCTGATGCCCTGTTGAAATAATAAAAATAATTTTAATTAATTTAATTTACTTTTTCGGTCTGCTTTTTTTTTTTTTTTTTTTTTTTTTTTTTTTTTTTACAATATCCGGATGATACGGCGCTCTCCTCAATTACTTCCCCTCTGGAGTCGTTGATTAAGGTAGGCTACAATTATTACTTCATGAACAAGCCTATATTATATAATTCGATTAAATAGGCTAACGTTACATGCAAAAGTGTAGTCAAGTATGTAACGTTATGTTGTATTGTCATGACTGCATTATGCCCTATTTAATTTTTTTGTGACATTGCTTTGGTGTTTCCATTTGTCTGATATAAAACCTTTTAAAATGCTTACTGCAAAATATTCGGTTCAGGTTTTTACGGTTGTAATCCTGCAACGTAATCGTGTTTAATTATCCGGACTTCTTTCAGTGGATTGCCCTCTAGAGTCTAGACTAGAGACCTACGCGGAACGGAGGATTTTGTCCCGCTCCCGCAAGATTTTGTCCCGCTCCCGCCGAAATATATATTGTTTTCGCCCGCGGGTAAACGTAGCCTATAAGTTTTTTGTTTTTTTAAATACATTGCATATTCTGCCTGCTACTGTTATTTTTTCACTTGCTCCCCCTTGCTATATATATATAGCCCCTTGATATATATATATATATGTATGTATGTATGTATGTATGTATGTATATATATATATATATATATATATATATATATATATATATATATATGTATTCAATTCAAGATTGCTTTATTGGCATGAATGTAAAAATACAATATTGCCAAAGCGAATTGCATAAATAATAATACACATTGACATAAATAATAATAAGATATAATAATAAAAGAAAATATTACAACACAGTATAACATAACTTGAACTTAAATATATATATATATATATATACATACATATAAAGGAAAATAAACAAATGGTTGCATTTGGATGAACGCGAACTTAGAACATAGAAATACAGTAAAAAAAAGAAAAGAAAAGAAATGTAGGTCCCGTGGGAGTGCAGGTCTCTACTCCACCAGACTCTGAGTGAACAGAACTGCGTCCATTTTAGTTTTTGAGATCTTCAGTGCTCATTAAAAAATAAAATTATATTTAGCTGCACCATCACAAATTTTTTTATATTTTATCCATTGTTACGTAAATTCATTGTCTCTGTCCCATTAACTCCCTTCCCCTAAATGAGTGTTGTTTTTTGTTTTTAGATTCTACCAACCTACTACCAACCTACCCTGCTAGTAGATCACCAAACCCAAAGGCACTTTTAAGCGCCAACCAATCTGGATTTGAGCACTATTTGTCTTTCGGTCTGTCTCTCATCTCTGTCTGCCCCTCTGTCCATCTCAGTGTCTGTCCTTCTTTTTCTATCTGCCCCTCTGTCAGTTTCTGTGATGGCCACTACACGTGTCACCAACTCTCAAGATGACAGTTACATGGAGGGGAGACGGATGGCTCTTGAAATGAGCTTGGAACATGTTTTGACTGAAGCCAGGGTAGGTGTTTTTTTAGGTGTTGAATTTTCGGATGCAATGAAGTGGAGTGCCTACATCAGGTCCTATTCTATGTTTTGCCACGTACAAAAAAAATAACTATCCATTGTATCTTAATGGATGAAGAAATATTAGACTATAATAATCACTCTGTAGCTTATTAGAAAACAGTATTTTATAAGGCTTTTATATGAGCCTTGGTACCCAAGACTCATTCAGTCTGTGATAACATATAGCTGCTCTCAATTGTTAAAAAAATTCATGAAAGGGGTGTAGAGTTGATTTTTACTTTTGAACTCCTTGGTCAAGCCAAACTTAATGAATTGATCAAGGATTCTTTCTTTAATCCCCCCCCCCCCCCCCCCCCTTAAAAATGGATAAATTATAAAGTGTATGGTAAGAGGTTTTTCTTCTTATCAATTGCATCTTTTGTTAAAAATAAATTAACAGCCTAATCATGATTTACACTTCAACCCCCAGAAAGAATCCCAGGAGCAGAGGCAAGTTGCCCCTCCACCAATCCCAAAAAAGGTGTGTTTGGGGCTTGGCAAGCCAAGGGGGAGGCGTGGAGGGCGGCCTAAAGCCTCAGCTAACGGTAATAATAATAATAGTACTTGGTTACACTTCATTATCATGAAATCAAGTTGTATTGCTGGTAGACTTGCGTAACATGTACTTGTATCCAGATAATAAGCTTATTATAATGAGGTTGAACCATGTGAAATATGTTAATGCAGTATTTGTTTTGATAACAGTATTGTATTGGATCCACAGGTTAATTGTACTATTATTTTGATTTATTATTTCCAAGTTCTGTTGTTATTTATTTTTTAAATGTAATTTCCCCTGTATTTGAAATGTATAGAAATGTAGATTCAACCAAAAAAGTATTCATTGGTGGTATAAATTGGTTTTGTTCCTCTGTGTGCTGTTGTAGTTACACTCAACCAGATTGGGAACTACCTGCTTACTGAAGAGCTTCCTGCAGCCAAACTTGATCCTCAAATGGAATTTGGTAAAATATGGTCAAATACATCTGAATTATTATTAGGTAATTTTCTGAAGAAGATCTGAAAGCAGGGTTCACACAAATCCTGGAACACCTGTATCATTGAAGACTAGATTGTCCTGGCAATCCTGGCAAAAAATGTAAAAACTCGAAAGCTCGCCAAACCTCCCATGCCTAGTTACGGGCTGCTAAGCCACGATTGGCCTGTGGCGGTTTTCAGGCATGTCCTAGCGAAGGGCCCATTGTACCCATATCAACTGCTTATAAATCAGCAAAGCCAGAAATTATGTCCACAATGAGTCCTATTATTGAACCACTTTTTTGTAGTAGTTAAAATTTTGTCCCAATGGAATTCCGTCTCAATTTTCACGTTGATACAATTTACCCTGATCCATGTTTCAAAGAATGCTGAATTTTGCTTTAGACTATGGGAAAGTTGCTTTAGAAAAGTTCTGAAATTTATGTTACCGAAAGCATTGGCAAGATATTTACCCATTATTACGAAATCTTAGATCTGCATAAAAAATGGTCCAAATTTATATTTGTCTTTGCAGAAAAAAACATGGAGAGCCTCTCTGCTATGATGTCTGACTCCCCTGAAATTCAGAGGGCATCATCATCATGGACTTTCAGGCAGCAGCAAGCCTCACAAAGATGGAAGGAGGCAAGGCCATTCCACCTTAATTGCCTCATCCAAACACAGGATGTTGGCCAACCATTTTGTAGCCATTGCAGCAAGCCTGCGGTTGTTAGGTGAGATCTCATTAATGTTCTTTCATACTTTTAGGTTTTTAGAGTGCATCACTAATTGATGTCTTCATGTTTCTGATAAACTGCATGTTTATGGTGGAATCAGGGCTGTTTAAAAGAGCTGATTCAATGACTAAATTGGTTCATTGATTTTGTTCCTAGATGCAGAGAGTGTCTGCCAGATCAGTGGTTCTGTGAAACCTGCGATACCAAGAATCACAGGAGATGGCCACTCCACGATAGGGAGTCAGTCCTTCAGGGCTTTTTTAAAGCTATTCCCCCATCCACATATTTTGTAAAAGGGGAGGGAGGATACAGCTCACACAACCAAGGTAGGTAATTGCTAAACTCTTTTGTACTCTTGTCTAATTAATCTAGTTGGGTAATTTTGTTTATTTTTCCTTTGCTAGCTTGTATTTTGCCAATGGTGAGAGTAACTCAAAAATGTCCCTGTGAAGTCTCCAGCATAACTGTGTCACCTGGCAAAGCAGTAATTTTCATTTCCATCAATGGTAATATTTCTAAACTCTTATTGAAAATCTTTTTGTCATTATGATAAAACAAACAAATATATACTTATTTGAACTGTGCTGGTGTGATTCTATTCAAGATGTAGCCCACGTGTCTTAAAGTGTGCCAGCTGATTGTTTCTAAAAGCTCAGGTATCCATGGGTTTGTTTTCTTATAACCCAAGGGCGGTATGACATGCACCAGCCATTGTTTGCATGCCAAACATGCCAGCAGCAGTGGGCTCCAGAGTTCATGGACCTCGTAAACAGTGGATACTGGCCAGCTACCACCAGCTCTTCTATATTGTATTCCCTAAATCTTTTCAGCAGTGTAAGAGAACTAAAAATCATTGCACCGGCACTGTCCAGACAAGCCTTTGCAAAGCTGCTGGAGCATCGTACAAAGTGTGGTGGGCGGGTTAGTGTTCATCATATAATAGAATTGCATACCATATGTAGACATCTCCAAAGTAACATTTAATATAATGCATCTTTCAGTCAGGACCAGTGTGTGGAGACACGCTGCAGCGCAGCTTCCTGGAGTTTTCATATTGTGCTTTTGAGGAAGATAACTTGTCCTGTGGTGCACCTTTCACCTGCCCCGCTTGCACCCCAGACATGCTGGCAATCTCTGTGGATGGCAACAGGAAGCTATACAGGTTCCTCAGAAACGGAAGGTGATATTTTTTTCTTCCAGGATAGATTGATCTGGATTTTTTTGGTATTCAATATTCAGCATGGATAAATGTTCTGTTTCGTTTCTTCCTCAGCTCTGACTCTTCTTTTTTTGAAGGGGCATTTATCGCAGAAGACACATCTGTGTCTGCATTTGTTGATGTCTTGCATAAAGCTGTGAAACAGGCAGGTTTCAAATTATTTGTTAATTAAATTACTATGCTTTTACAGCCCAATTTTCTTTGCATTGGTGAAAAACTGCCCTCAAATTCAAAATACAAGGTATTTTGTATTACATACAAAATACAGTATGTTTATAGTGTGTTTAATTTACATCACAGCTACCTGGACAAGGCAGATGTGGGAGCTCCACATGGACAGCAGCGAAGGAGACTTCTAGGAGAACCTTCAAGTTGGACGAAGAGGGCATGGAGGTTGCGGTGTGTCGGCATGGTTTCCTCCTTAAAGCGCTTGCATTACATTTATAGATATATACAGTAACTTGAGCCCTTTTGAGACACGGTGCTCTCAGAAACAGAGAATTACTATATAGCATTGGTATGTAACAATATTTTATGGGTTTTTGTTCTCTCTGACTTTGAATGATTTGCCTTGTATTTTAGAAATTACATTTTATTTGTACTTTTTGTTTTGTTAGGCAAAAGTGTCAAAAGAAAGTGGTCGGAAGAAGAGGTTGGAGCAGTTGAAAAGCATGATGCATTTCATACGCAGCTGTCGAGTTCCTGGGAAGACGGACTGTGTCTCATACCTGTTGGCCGAACCTCAGGCACTGAAAAACAGAGACTGGTCTGCTATCAAGTTTTTCATTAATAAGAGAATTGCTGCTCTGAAAAGACAACAGAGTTGGTAGGACAGATTTTTCTGTGCAAGTACACATTGTTAAATAAATGAGTTTAAGACCCTCTTTGATTTTTGCAAGAATTGTTTTGTTAGGGCATCAGTTCTGGGACCTCAGTTCCATTGCCTAACACTAAATGTCAACTGATCTCACAGAATTCGGTGAAATGAACACGGAACCTTACCTCAAAAATCCGTGGTAGTTTCACGGAATCGCCGAAAATTCTGTAATGGGTTCACAGAAGTGATGCCTATGTAAGTCAATGACAGGCAGCATCCGTGGTCCACACACGGATTCCCTGTTCTAACACCTTATATTCGTCAGTTTGATTCAGTCAGCATCATTTATTTACATTTCTTTTTCTTTTTATTCAGACACGTTTTGAACACGTAACTCCATCCTTTCCCTAAACCTACCAATTTGTGTATTATAAAAAACAGGATATAACAGGCAGATACACAGATACTGCAGGCACAATTTATTCAGAAACTACAAATATTCCAAATGATCCAAGGCCAAACGATTGATTTGTGTGAATTTTTTTGGAAAATCCCCCAAAAACGATCAGTACCGTTGAGTCCATCATGATTTAGACATCAGTGTGTGTTGCTCAGGACTTAGTTTTCACCATGGTCTCAATATGTAGGCATGATTTAGATATCAGTGTGTGTGTGTGTGTGTGTGTAGCTCAGGACTTAGATTTCACCATGGTCCCAATATGTAGGCATGATTTAGATATCAGTGTGTGTGTGTGTGTGTGTGTTGCTCAGGACTTAGATTTCACCATGGTCCCAATATGTAGGCATGATTTAGACATCAGTGTGTGTGTGTGTGTGTGTGTGTGTGTGTGTGTGTGTGTGTGTGTGTGTGTGTGTGTGTGTGTGTGTGTGTGTGTGTGTGTGTGTGTGTGTGTGTGTGTGTGTGTGTGTGTGTCCTGAAATGTGATGAAATTAATATTTATCCTCATATGTAGGTAAAATATCAGGTTGTGCAAAAATATGCTGTAAATTAAAATCTTAACAGATGACTGTCATAACATGGCCATTGGCAATCTAAAACAGTTTTCAGCTTGGCTCTAGCAGCTTTAGAAAGGCATGTCCTCATATATAATGCATTTTTCATAAGTACCTGTTTATCACAAAAACGTGTGTGTGTGTGTGTGTGTGTGTGTGTGTGTGTGTGTGTGTGTGTGTGTGATGGGTAGGTTTAGGGGCAGGGGCAGTGTAGGGGAATAGAAAATACTTTACGGTTTGTACAGTATAAAAACCATTACATCTATGGAGAGTCCCCACAAAGATAGTGAACCAGACGTGTGTGTGTGTTTATTTATTTTTTTTAATTATAAAAACACAACCAACCAGGGGCGTAGCCATCTTTTCAGAAGTGAGGGGGACAGAAATGTCGTAATGCCATTTATTTAGTTTTGGACCAATATAATTTATTGCATCTCTTGCTTTTAATTGGGCAAGATATCAAATACACTGCTGAACAATAACCACTAATTAATATCTATATATAACATTATCCTCCTATTTTTTGTGCCAATTTTATGATTGGGTTATATACTACAAACACTTGTGCATTAAGACTCCACAGATTTTATGCAATGTAAAAAAATATTTTTAAAAAAAAGTGTCATTTATTCCTGTGATCAAAGCTGAATTTATCGTCATTACTCCAGTCTTACTTTTGTTGATCAGACATGCATTAAATTGATCACAAGTGATATTTTTAATATTACAAAAGTTAATAATTTATTAAATAAATGTCCATTGAACTTTCTATTCATTAAAGAATCCTGAAAAATAACATGTAGGCTATCCTGGTTTCCACAACATTTTTAAGCTTCACAACTGTTTTCAACACAGATAATAATCATAAATGTTTCGTGATTATGAAATCCTCATATGAGAGTGATTAGTGAAGGATCATGTGGCACTGAAGACTGGAGTAATGATGATAAATTCAGCTTTGATCACAGGAATAAATTACTATATATTCACATAGGAAAAAAAGCTGTTTTAATTTGTAATAATATTTCAAAATATTACTGTTTAACTATTTTTGATTACATAAATGCAGCCTTGGTGAGCAGAAGATACTAAACATTAAAAGCTGCTTTATTATTCAGGCTACTTTATTGTCAATAAATAGCCTACATTGAGATGACTTGAAAAACACACATAAAGCATATATTTTCGCAATCGTCTGATTGTCGTCGTCATGTTTCATCATCATAACGATTGTTTTCCTTCAGCTGCAGCTCCAGCGTGACTGGATATTACCACTACGAATACACTTTTGGACTTTCTGTGAGAGAGCGCCCTCCTCATATTTAGATTCGAATAAAATTACATGTCATGCATAGATAATTTTTTGTCTCTGTATTTAAATCTCGATGTAGGCTATTCACATTGGTTCCTATGTAAATACACTTGCCCGTGACCTCAATAAGCGCGCTATCAACCGAGATTAAAGAAAGCTGTTTTTAGCGTCCCTGTTACCTTGCCCGCCCCCGCACAGGGTAACGCTGGTTCGAATCCCACTCGGAGCGGGTCGACTAGGATCGGTGAGACCCAGTAAAAGTGCGGGGGACGAAAATACATTTTATTAAAAGTGAGGGGGACACGTCCCCCGCGTCCCCCGCGTAATCTACGCCCATGTAACCAACATATAAAAACCTTGATACAAGGGGCACCAAGTAAAATCTTGCCTAGGGCAGCAAATTGGTCAGGGCCGGCCCTGGTCGGTGGTGTATTTTTAAGAACTACTCAGAGCACATTAAGCATGTTAATTTACTTCAGCAATCTCATAATACTGCGCCGATCCGTGATTCAGCTTACTTTAGTTCATTGTGAAGCCCTGATTAAAGGGTGCAGGTTACTTTAATCCCCATTAGATTGCCTTGCATTCATGGGGAGAATGATAGAGACAAATATGCTGTGCCATCGGTTCTGTTCAAAAATATTGTTAATGATAGCCCATACATATTATTTTCAAGGCATTGTATGGTTAGTTTACGACCAAATGAGCCACAACAATGACCGATCGCGTTGCACGAGCAGGTTTTGCGTCCCATACGCGTTCGTCTGCTCTAAACACGCTTACACAAAAATGAAAAAGAGAAAAATACTGCACCCAATCGTCATCGAAAAAGCATAACCATATATCCCTGCAATGAATGCTTGATGTAGTTATGACGCCAGAATGGTGATGAAGAACACTGTGGTATCTTTGATAACTGTGGCAAGGGGGGCGTGGTTCAGCGAGGTCTGCAGCGGGAGAGAGAGCCGCGGGACAAGCGGTAAGTGAGTGGGTTGGAAGCAGATTAATAACTAGGGCCGGGACTCGATTAAAAAAATTAATCTAATTAATTAGAGGCTTTGTAATTAATTAATCGAAATTAATCGCATTTTAATCGCATATAAATATTTTACCTGAGAACAATGAGAAGTAATTTTTCACATGTATTTTTAGTATACCATTGAATAATGACTGAATACATAAGCTTAATCAACAAAATATTGTTTATTTATTTAAGTCCAGCAGACCAGTGCATGTTTGCCATTAAGTGTAGCAAAAGCATATTTGTGATATTTGAGGCTCGATGTGCTGCGGTGATACGCTAATTCCTTGTTGTATAGCAGGGGTGTCCAATCCTGCTCCTGGAGGGCCACTGTTCTGCTGAGTTTAGCTCTAACCCCAATTAAACACACCTGTACCAGCTCATTAAGGTCTTATTAGGCATACTAGAAACTTTAGCAGTGTATTGAGGCAAGCTGGAGCTAAACTCTGCAGGATGTCAGTGGCCCTCCAGGACCGACTTTGGATACCCCTGTTGTATAGCTTGCACACAACCATGCTCTTGTCGACGCTTCCATCATTTCGTTTTTTAAAACTAAATTTCCCATCCACGGGGCCAAGCAAAGCGGTCTCATCAGCTTCTTCGTTCATGTTCACTATGGTTTGTTGTTTTCATGGTTGTTGTCGTAACTCATGAGCGCTAGTTGGTGTTCCAGTATAATCGGTCCGTCAAAACTCATTCATTGAAAAACGTTCTGCGGGGCAAAAATAAGTGCGATTAATTTTTTTTTTTTTTTGCGTAATTAATTAACACGTTAAAGTCCCGTAGTTAATTAATCTTAATTAACGCGTTAAAGTCCCGGCCCTATTAATAACACCTGTCTCTTGTTCTAGTAATGAGTGCGGAGCGGGTATAAAACATCGGTGGAACCGGAGATCGAGGAGAGAGAGAGCCGGACTGTTGACGCGAACCCCAGAGACTGAGTTAACCGGAAGCCGGAAGTGCCGACCCGGAAGTGATCGTTGTGTTGAGAGAGAAGCACACCATTGAGTGTGCTGATGTGTTTTGAGAATTATAAATAAATACAGAGAGCGTCAACAGTCCAACCGACCCCCGTGTCCTCTTCCTTCCTTCCATTATCGAACTTTGCTACAATAACATTCCCAGTTAGTCCTCCATCAAAGTGATTGTCTGAATCTGAACGAGATTTGCTTGCCTTAGAAAGGGAACGAGCGACTTTTGCCGTGACAGCCCAAGGAACAAAATGATAGGCTGACATGGACTTAAACGCCACTGTATTGTACTTTGTTACTTTATAGTAGGCCGTCGAACGACCACTACGAGACGTTAGGACCGTCAACTAACTGTCGCATCAGCGTCTGCACCATGGAGCGTCAGCATGCGTTGAATTTGGGCGTCAGCATCTGCGAACTCAAAGATGAGTAAGTACCGATCTTTTATACCCAAGTATTAGAATGTGATTGGATAGATAGAAGTTAAAGTGACGTAACAATTAAGTCTTCCCTGCAGAACTTATGCTAAAGCTTTCATTTTCATACATGAATGATCATGTGGTACTTAAGGGCTATGTCATTCCTAAAACCTTTCCCACAGTGTCCACATGTAAATGGCTTCTCTTTAGTGTGAATTCTCATGTGCTTGTTAAGGTTTCCTTTTTGGTTGAAACTTTTTTCACATTGTTGGCAGGTGAACGGCTTCTCTCCAGTGTGAACTCTTATGTGGTCTTCAAAGTGTAGTTTTCGACTGAAACTCTTTCCACACTGAGGGCATGTGTAGAGTTGCTCTCCAGTGTGAAGTCTCATGTGTCTGTTAAGGCTTAGTTTTTGAGTGAAACTCTTTTCACACTGAGGGCATGTGTAGGGTTTCTCTTCAGTGTGAACTCTCATGTGTAGGTTAAGGCTTCCTTGTAGGGTGAAACTTTTTCCACACTGTTGGCAGGTGAAAGGCTTCTCTCCAGTGTGAGTTGTCATGTGTCTGGCAAGGATTTCTTTTTGGTTGAAACTTTTTCCACATTGTTGGCAGGTGAACGGCTTCTCTCCAGTGTGAGTTCTCATGTGCCTGGCAAGGTTTCCTTTTTGTTTGAAACTTTTTCCACATTGTTGGCAGGTGAATGGCTTCTCTCCAGAGTGAATCCTCATGTGGTCTTTAAACTCTTGTTTTTTACTGAAACTCTTTCCACACTTTTGGCAGATGAAATTACTTGTAGTTCCCTTATTTTTAGCCTTTTTTTGTGACAAAGTCTTTTCGGCCAGTGAGCAACTAAAAGATCTTTCCCTCTTTATGAAATAATTATTCTTAAATTGATCTTTCTCTTCCATGTCATTCAGTTCTTCACTCTCCTCTTTCACCCCCGTCAGGTCTTAGGCAAAAAGAGACAAATGCAAAATTAACACCAATTTAATGGCACAAAGCAACAGACAACAAAACATTTACACAAAGTATCAAAATAAACATACAACTAGATCATAATGCCATTGGCAATGCACTGGGAGGGAAAAGGGGACAGTGCGGAAGGCCCACATTTTCATCTTCCCGTGAGCTTTTGCCAATGTCTCATGAGCTAGCACACAAGTTTTCTGAAGCCAATCATGGAATTGACTGAAAATCTACCACATTTGTTTTCTTATAGTCCTCAATGCCTAACATTCTCCTTTCAGTGGTCCTCTTACAGTATGGCCAAAGACCAGCTCTGATGGGCGGAAATTGAGAGACTCCTGCACTTTCACGGATAGACAATAAAAGCAAAGGAACACCTTCGTCCCACTCAGACCATGTCTCGATGCAGTATTTCCTAAGCATTGGTTTTAAGATCTGATGGAACCCCTGACTCTCTGGATCATAAGCACTGGATATCTAATGTGTAATTTGAGCAATTTAAAAACATGAGTACACAAATTTATACAAAAGTGGTAAAAAAAAAACTTTTTTAAAGCTTTAACAACTGGTCGAGATGTAATTTTACGGAGTGGAAGTGCAATTTTCCACATCTTCTGAATGAGTACAGAATCTCCTGAAACACACGCGAGGAAGACGCAGTAAAACAAGCGATCGTATGTAATCATATGCATATGAAAAATAACATGATCATCACCATTAAAGAGCATATGAATCAAAACTGCCTAATGTTAGTGAATAAAATGTGGACCCAGGACGAGCTACAGGACTGTGCAAGCATTAGGGGTGTTGATGGACTTGATCTACTCCATCTGTTTGATCATCACTCTGAATCTAATCTGGATGTAGTCTTTCACAAAAATGTGATTTTTATTTTATTTTATGACACTTACCCATATTCAAGTGTTGATAAAAAAGAATGCAAGTTTGTTTAAAAGAAGTAAAACAAGTTTTTTTTTTTTTTTTTTTTTTTTTAAAGAAGAGGGTTAGCTCTTTCTTTGATATATTGCATGCTCATATATTCATAAAACAAAATATTCTATGGGCTATTCAATTTTGGTGAAAATGGACAAAAACCCTGGCGGTGGTTGGCAACTTTTTTTTAAAAAACACTGGAGAGGAAAGAGTTCATAATAAAATAAAATAAAAACAACCAGAAACAGCCCCAAGGGGGAAAACCAAGACTTGACTAGAACTTGACTTGACACAAGAAGCAGGAAAATGTCTCGTTACGTATGAAACCTTAGTTCCCTGAAAAGGGAACAAGACGCTGTGAGATTGTCTCTGCGTGATTGCGTCATGAAGCATGTGTCGAATCAGTCCAATCGGAAGACGTCATAGACCCAGAAACTATAAAGCACCTGCGGACACAAATAGAAACTAGCTTCTGGAAAAGCCTGAAGTAGGTGATCACGGGCACACAGGGAGTATGGCAGAGTGACGTAGCATCTCGTTCCCTCTTCAGGGAACTAAGGTTACATATGTAACCGAGACATTCCCTTTCAGGGAACTCAAGCTAATAGACGCAGATCTAGTATCGGGCACACCCTTCCATCCTTCTTTGGTAAAATGAAGTAACGGCTGTAAAACACTGACTCTCGGTTGGGAGGAGGAACCCTCTCTATAGCCCACTTTTGCAGAAGAGTCTCTACTTCTTGTGCCATAACCAGAGCCTGCTCTGGGCCTACCACTGTGGGTAGGATACCACTGAAAGGTGGTTGCCACTTCCTGAACTGGATTGTGTACCCCCTCTCCACTGTCTGCAGGACCCATTGAGATATATTCAATAGATGTTTCCATTCACCCAGAAAATCTACTAAGGGTACCAGCCTCTGGAGGCTGGCCTCTGGTGTACTTTGAACAGCAAGTGCAGTGCCCTGAGGCAGTGAACCGGCAGGGAACGACTGACTTGACTGTTATAAGCCCCTTTGGAAGAGGGGGCGGATCACCCTCGAATGGTCTGCTAATGACTGTCCTCAGATCAGCCCTACCCCTCGAAGACTTCGCCTGCGAGCGTTGCCCCGCCTCCCAGTCTCTCTTGAGGGGAAGCATGGGAGTTGACGCTCTGCTTTTGCTGCGCCCTGTGTGCGGAGCTCGTACTCGGCTTGGGCTGCTGTGCAGCAGCCCCCAGGACCTGGACATGGAGAGGGAGAAATTGCTTGAGCGCAACGGCCTGCCTCCTGAAACCTCTCGGTGACTGATTGTACCGAGTCACCGAAAAGGCCAACAGGAGAAACCGGCGCATCAAGCAAGAAACTTTTGTCCCTCTCCTTGATTTCAGTGGGGTTTAGCAATAAGTGCCTGTCCGTGGCCACCAGGGCTGCCATAGATCGGCCAACGCACCTGGCCGTCTCCTTGGTGGCATGAAGAGCTAAATTGGCTGAAGGCCTTAATTCATTGATCACATCAGCCCCCACTTCATCCCTGCTTCCCAGATGCCTTAGCAGGTCAGCCTGGTATGCCTGCACGATAGCCATTGTGTGCAGACTAGGGATGCGCGATATACCGGTACTGGAAAAATACCGGTATATATTTTATTTAAAACGGTACGATATCATGATTTGGCACATTTCGGTATATGCTGCTGTTCTGAAGTTCACCGCTAGATGGCAGCGCGCTACCCAAACTGACCCGAAACAACCGGCAAATGTGACAACAACATAGACGAACAAAATGGATAAAGCAGTTGAATCTCACTCAAGATGCCCAAAACGAATTAATAAAGAGAGGAGTAGAAGTGACATTTGTAATGACTTTGCTTATAAAACTGATGAAGAACCATCAAACCTAGCCAAGAAGCATATCTGTCACTATTCTGACTTTAAGACTTCTGAAGAGATCGACAGGTCAGTGAATCATTCAAACCATCTCATTTAGACATTTATTTTCTTTTAACACTGATCAACGCACACACACAGCCTAACATAAGATCGGATATCACAATCTCCAGCGTTCGTTTCAACCAATGACATTTAGATCTCATTATATTTGCACGCGTACTATTGCACTATTTATATTCCCGTTAGACACAACCGCCTGTGTTTATGTGAATAACTTACTCACTAAAGACGGACATTTGTACATAACTCTGTGTATTTGACTGTTTAAGGAAACTTAATGTGTAATGTGCGAGCGTGACTAAGTGACAGGCGTGTGTGTGTGTGTGTGTCGTATGAGCTCATATCTCCTGTAACTGTTATTACGAAATGCTATAAAATCACTTGCATGTTCAAATGATTTCCGTTATCCATCCCGAGACCAGCGTGAAATGTTGAATAGGATTATGCAGATTGCTTTAGTGTAGTGCGATCAGTGGCGGCTAAGTTACTGGTCTGTCAGAGAGGGGAAGCTCATTTTCGGCCAATTGTCTTATTTATTTAAAAGTAAATTCTGCCCTACGTTCCTTTTCAAGAAAATGGTCTTTTACCCTGTGAATGAATGAACGATCTAAAAAAATATTAAACTCTGTAAAACTGAAACAAGGAATGTGGTGTATAATTGTGTGAAATGTATGATGTAAATGAAGCAATTTCGCCAAGCAAATATCAAAGAAATAGGTTGCAGCAGTTTTTATTTCGACTGAACTTGAGAAATTCGCGATGGGACTGAGCGCGAATAGCTTCAGTGATTCCTTATAGTACAGAATCGCTGTCAGTCAAAAGGAGATGCAGACCCTCCAATCAACACGCAGAAGCTCGGAGTCCGGGCCAGCCCACTCCCCATTCACTCCCAGAGACGCTGAGCGTCCGTGGGCGGGACATTATCGCAGCGTTTATCCAATGACCGTCTAGTTTCGAAGCGCTGAAAAAAACCGTTCAAAGCAGCCCCATTGAAGTCAATGGGCGCTGGGCTTCAATAGGGAAATGCACTGT
This sequence comes from Pseudorasbora parva, assembly GCF_024679245.1. Taxonomy (NCBI): domain Eukaryota; kingdom Metazoa; phylum Chordata; class Actinopteri; order Cypriniformes; family Gobionidae; genus Pseudorasbora; species Pseudorasbora parva. The sequence goes on from NC_090191.1 coordinate 5,356,230, forward strand.
GACGCTGCGGGAATGTATGGGATGGAAATCGAGTCAGCCGACCTGCTATATGTAAACGAACTCGTCTTTGAGATAAACGTTTTCTAACGCATTTTTAGTCAATACAATGTTAATATAATAGTACATATTTGACCATTAATTTTGTGACATTATAAGGGAAGCCGAGCTTCCCTTGCAGTCTTAAAGAAATCGCCACTGAGTGCGATGTCTTTTGAAACCAGAAGCAATTTGCTAATTTTGAGAGATTTTTGCTGAAATTATTTCTCACAAGAAAGTTTTCAAATGACTGATTTGATGTGATAAGCTTTGCTGATTCATTTACTAATAAACATTTGTGGTAATTTCCCACTTTATAAACTCAAAACTTGCATAATTGTTCTCATTCGCGTGCAATATACCCGCGCTAATATCAGACCTTGTGGTATCGATTTCATATCGGTACTTCGGTATTAGATTGTGGTACCGTACCGAAGGCAAAATTGTGGTATCGAGCCATCCCTAGTGCAGACACGCCGTGGCCTGACCTGCCACTGAGTACGCTTTACCCACCAAAGCCGAAGTTGTTTTAAGCGGTTAGGTGGGTAATGTTGGGGCTTTCAGGGACGATACAACTGAAGGATAGAGATGGTTCGCAAGCGTCTCTTCTAGCTTAGGAATCGCCCCATAACCATACTGTCTCAGCCCTAAGATGTTACTGTAAGTTGCTGTCTGTGGGCTGAAGACACGATATGATGCCAGCTTCTTCCAGGACCTGGGAAAAACTGCAAGCCCCAATGCTGAGGTTGCACTGCATGGGACGGCAAAAAGCGCTCATCTAATTTACTTTTTCTCAGATGAGGCTCAGCTCTTTCAACTGGCCAGTCAATATTTAACCTGGCCACCACCCTCGTGAGCACCTCAACAAGCTCCTCACTAGCTGGTGACTGAAGTAGCGAGTCTTCGGTTGCGATGTTCTCAACGTCCAACTCCTCAGAGCTGGATAGTTGGAGCACCGGTGCCCTGCCAGAAGAAACCGCAGGACGGGCTTCCATCTCAAAGGCTGGGCCAATCTCAAACCCCTCTGTGAGATCCATCTGCAAGCCCCACTACTGAAGTCGCCGCTCTGCCTCGGCAACAGCGGGACCAGAGCCGCGAGGAACGCGAGCCGAAGCACCCTCCTCATAAAGTGCCCGGCAGGAGCGCAGCATTCTTAGCGGTAGCCGCTCACAATACTCACAAGCAGCCCCCTCGAGAGCTGCTTGGGCATGCTACACTCCCAAACAAGCAACACACATAGAATGTGTATCCCCACCTGTGATGAAGTGAGGGCAGGGATGAACACATCTATTGAATTGTTTTTCTTTGATCGCCATTTCTCATTTTCTTTTTATGTTCTTATATATATTTAACAAAGGTAGAAAACTCCTGCCTAGCATTCACTAAAGACAGACAAAAACACCAAATTTGACAGATTCACACACATTGCTACTGAAGGCACAGAAGCTAGTTTCTGTTTGTGTTCACGGGTGCTTTATAGTTTCCGGGTCTATGACGTCACCCGCCTATGACGTTCCGTCTTCCGATTTGACTGATTCGACATGCGCTTCATGACGCAATCACGCAGAGGCGTTCCCACAGCGTTTCGACGCAGCTTGAGTTCCCTGAAAGGCAACATGAAGCACATGCAATGGGAACAAACAACAACGATCCAGCACAGGACTGTCTGTGTCTGTGTCTTTTTTTTTTTTTCTATTACGTTGGTATCCCCAATCCTGTACATCTGATTGCCTCATTGGATTAATTGATTGTATTAGTCCTTGTAAGGCTAAATGGATGTTGTTGGGTTATGGGTGGGGTGTAACATATAAATTGTTATCACTCATTCATTGTGTTGCTTTGCCCTGATGAAGACCAATTTGGGTCGAAACATGTTGGCTCTTGTATTTTAAAATGACTTAAGCCATACCAAATAAAGGCTTTTTAACTATTTCCTTATCCTTCACTTAACTGAGTGCCTTGGACCTGCCTTTTTTGCCATATGGATATGCATTATTTTACTAGGATACTGTTTGGGCTCTTACACAAAATATGCTAGATTTAAATGTGTCTCATCAGATAGAACTGATGAGAATATTGCTTGAGAACATGTTTACAGAGATAATATTGATAGTATTATGTATGTTTTGCATTGCTATTGATGACGACCATTATAAGGAAGGAAATCCCAGAGAATACAGGTCCTTCTCAAAAAATGAGCATATGTGATAAAAGTTCATTATTTTCCATAATGTAATGATAAAAATTAAACTTTCATATATTTTAGATTCATTGCACACCAACTGAAATATTTCAGGTCTTTTATTGTTTTAATACTGATGATTTTGGCATACAGCTCATGAAAACCCCAAATGTTGAATTTTGAAAATTTTAGAAAATGAATCTAAAATATATGAAAGTTTAATTTGTATCATTACATTATGGAAAATAATGAACTTTTATCACATATGCTCATTTTTTGAGAAGAACCTGTATAATCTTTAAAAAAGTGCATAGAGCTGCTTGATTTACTTGTTGTTTGTTGATTTTCAAATATTAAAGTTGTTGGTTTAAGGTTGAGCATCTGTTCTTTTTGAACACTTATTTCATTTGAACAAAACCATAATAATATTGATAACCGTGATAGTTTGGGTCTAGGGATGCACGATATTGAATTTTTGCCGATATGCCGTTTTTTTCAGCTCATTTTGGCCGATGCCGATATTGATGCCGATATATGTTTATTTTTTTCCCTTTGTTTGGAAACAACGCCATTTTGGACAAAAACTTTTTTTTTTCCATTCTGGTTTCCGATTTCTGAGGTCTCCTTACTAAAATGATTCTTGTTGAAGATAAATAAATGTTAATTAAGTTCATTTTATGATAAGAGTATATTAAAAGCCCTGAAATAACAATAATTAAGCCAGTCATTTTTCACCCCAGATGCAGCTGTAACCTAAATATTGTATTTTTGGATTTAACGTTTGTGCACATGAAGTGGGGGTGGCATGACATCCGTTGATGCTGTCTTTCAATTCTACAATTATTGTAGAGCTCCTTGGATTATTTTTCATCATCCATTTCCTAAGATAATTACAGATTAATACACTGTATATAAAAGTATTTAATTTACAAGTGTTATGCTTGTGATTTATGACATCATTACTGATTTGTTTATTCAGAACAAGAAGCAACTTCAATTTATTTGTGTATTCTACTATTCATTAATTAGCCTGACAAGCCAGACCCACATAAAGATGTTTGGTCTAGAAACTCACCATTGACAGCTTAATCCGAGGGGCGGGATAAACGGTTGTCTTTCAAACTCCCTCTGCACGCGATAGGATAGCGCTACACCAACCAGAGCAACGAAGGTGAAACAGAGCTTGTTGATAGATTAAACATTCGCCGTATCCGGTCGGCAAAACCCCGAACACATCTTCCCTTTTTAAGAATGACATCAGTGCCGTTCGTTGTTCTTTTCTCAGAGAAAAGCTTAACTCCAAGTCTTCCAGAGTCGCAGTCAAAGCTGATTCGAAAGACCGCCGTTCGCCAGTTTCTGTGTTTACTAGAAGCACGCAAACGCAACTCGACTATTATCATTATGGCCCCGCCCACCGACTCTATACACGATGTGATTGGCCCGGCAAGAGTTAGGGGAATACAGCTCAGAAGGGTATTAAGAGTTGCTAGACGACACTTGTGGGCAGATTAAATTTGCTGCCGCTAGGGTGTGTCTAGATTTCTAGGCTAACTTTTCATTGTATTACTGTAACAACAGCGCCCCCACTGCTTGTATAAATATATAGCGCTGAAGGCGGGCACTAGGACCTGGAGGAGGCTTCTGCTGCTGTGGAGGCTGCTGCACGCATAGATATCCATAATAAAGTCTAGTGCTGCGTTCCACTCCACTTTAAGACACGCACTTGCAAACTTCCCTAAGCACTTCACCTTGGGGGAATCCCTGCCGCCATTTTGAAGTGTGTTCCACTTCGTGAAGTGGACAAGGGAAGTTTGTATGGACAGACCCTTGCTCCCTCGATTTTGACCGAGTGAGCGAGTCTACTTCATATGTACACTTCAGGCAGCTTCATATACCACAATGCAATGCGATTGTGACGTCACCACATATCGCGTTTAATTTACCCCACCACAAACAACTCTATGATATTTAAAAAAACATTTAAAACAACCCAAACACATCCATATACATATAGAATGCTGCATTAAACTATTTCGTAAAGATAAAAAATAAATAATATATCAACTCCATAGTGGATTCCAAGTGATCAAGGGCTGAGGGCGTTCCAGTTCAGTCCATTTGCAAAGTTTCCGCCAGTAGTGGGCACCCATGCAATGCAACGTAGGCATGACGCACATCCGAGTGAACGAGACGGAGGGAAGTTTGCGAGTGAAGGGCATGATAAAAACAAACTGTAACGCAGCATAGATGTCTTACGGCGGAGTCACCATTGTCATCACCGGCAGGTATCTTGTCACAGGCAAGCTTTCTGTCGGGCTCTGTGGAACCTGATGTAAGATAAGTGATCTGAACGAACATAAATACTCTTATCTCGCTGAAATCTTGACGGATTTACAAATGGTTTGGTTTCTTACAAACGTTATTAAAGGGGGGGTGAAACACTCAGTTTCAGTCAATCTCATGTCAATCTTGAGTACCTATAGAGTAGTATTGCATCCTTCATATCTCCGAAAAGTCTTTAGTTTTATCATATTTATAAAAGAAATATGGGCTGTACCGAGTCTTTCCGGAAAAAACCAAACGCCTGGAGGCGTATCGTGTGGGCGGAGCTATCTCAGCTAATACAGATAATGATCCACAATCAAATCTGAGGCTGAAATAAATTGAACAGGAGAAACGGCAACATCAGGATGTCCGTCTCTGTGGTATGTACTGTATTTAGGGGCCTTTGTGTGCAGTTTATGAGGACATGATTCGGTTTATGGACTATTGTATGTGACTAGACCTTAGAGGTAGCAAGCAAAACGGTTTTGCACGTCAGAGTCAGAATAGTGTAACGTTATACAGAACAACAATGGAGTAACCGTTAGCGCATTTGAATGACGAAGCACGCGATCGTATCGTTTACTGATGTTTACTCATGCGACGGTAGCCAATAGCAGAGACATTTGAAGTTGATTTACTCACCGGCATCTTCCAAAGCAGGACCGCTCTGTCAAAAACACACTTCTTTGGTATGATTTGGTGAAGTCCTGTGACAGCAGTGACCGTGGAAATCCACTTTGCGACGCGACTGAAGCGATGCCTTGAAGCTTCCCGTCATTTCTGCGTTCAAATCGGTTCAAATGCAGCGTTGCCTTCCCGGAATGCTGTGCTGAAGCGTTGAAGCCGCTCGACGTCACCCATAGGAATAAAGTGGAGCGCGGCGCGACACATAAGTGTTCACGGACGACTGGATCTGCACCTGAGAGACTGTTTACAGCGTGCATTTCCTCTCTCTCCCTCTAGTCACGCGCGCGCGCACCCTTCCGGGAGAAGAGCCTGTACGGCCCATACAAGGACCTTCCGCTCTATTTAACGTCAAGTAGAACCATACTCGAAAAAAACTCGCCGAAACTTGTGAGAAACCGGAAGGAGTATTTTTAACACAGAAATACTCCGTCAAACGTCCAACATTAGTTTTTGAAACTTTGTCTATGTTTAGGATGGGAATCCAAGTCTTTAAAGGTGTAAAAAGCTCAGTATGCATGAAACAGCATTTCACCCCCCCTTTAACATAGCTACAAATCTGGATGCTTTAACACATTGAAATTGCAGCTTTTCGTGTGCAGCTTGTGTAAAAAAAAACAATATTCTATCCGCTATAACTGTGCCACTACTTCACACAATTATTCAGCTTGTTTCCTGAGAAACTACAGGGTCTCAGCTTTCTAAAGAGGTAAGGCATTTGATGGTAGGCAAAATTACGTGCGAAAAGTGATCTCTGAAGTAGGCACAGTGAAATGTAGAGGGGGAAATCCTAGTAAATTGCGTTTTTCAAGTTAAAATAAACTTAGTTTGCATGTATTTTTGTTTATTTAAAAAAAATACAAATAATTGTATTATAATAGTGATATATATATATATATATATATATATATATATATATATATATATATATATATATATATATTAGCTAGCTCTGAAAAAAAATCTGAGCTGTATGTTTGTATATATATATATATTTTTTTTTTTTTTTTTTTGCAGTTTTAGTAGCCTATATATTGATTTAACATAAATACCTTGTGTGTGTGTGTGTGTGTGTGTGTGTGTGTGTGTGTGTATATATTCATTGCACCTATCTGTTCTGTTCAATGTTACTTTCATATTGAAGTACATGGTTATAATTATTCATAAGTATGTAGTGGCATAACTACATCTCTGACGTTTATAAAAAACGAAACAGTTTGAAAATCGGTAGAAATTTGAGCAAGTTGGTTATTTAAAAGTACATGTTGTTTTTGAATTGAGTATGACCATGACAGGCTAGCGTGTCAAAGAAATGTATTTCACCACCTCTAAGAAAGGACAAGTGCTGTCTCCTTATTTACCTAAATGTGTCGTTTTCCTTGCTTTACCAGAGGAAAAAAGCCTTGTGTTGACTTTGAAATAGAGTAGACTTTATGCATCTGTGGTGAAATTACTAGATTTTCGCATGAATAAATGTTTATTTTAATGCAAACAATGCATTGTCACTTTAATTCTGCTCTCTAGCACAGCAAAAAATAGACTCGGTGTGGAAAGGATCACCGCACTGCTGCAAACACACCTCTCCTTAAACGACTGCCGGACAGAAACCGCGTGCAGTGTGAAAGCTGTAATCCGTTAACATGGGTACGGGAAAAAGATATGCACCACATTTGCACTGCAAACTGAGTATAAGTGTTTGTGTGGTCATGTGATCTCAACATGTCTGTCCACATAAGGCGACCCACTCCATGTCATATAAAAAGAACAGTCAAAAATATCACTAATTTCTGTAGAGCTGGACATTTCATTAATAATCAAATGACTGAGTTCAGCTTTGAGAATGAAACCAACCTGTTTGTTCCTCAGTTTCTTCATGTTTCACTCTGAATCTTTCTTCAATCTTTAGGTCTTCACTCTCCTTTTTCTTTGTTTGTTCCTCAGTTTCTTCATGTTTCAAACTGAATGTTTCTTCAATTTTCAGATCTTCACTCTCCATTTTAATAAACTCCATCTTTATTATAGCGTGTCACGTGGATCTCAATCACTTCACAAGGGTATTTTCTGTGTTTGTCCTGTTTAAGATGAGAATAATTAACAAACAATTACACACACAAAAACACAACAAAACTTTGACAACAAATTAATTAAATAATGCAAATTATTAAATTATACACACTATTAATATTAGTTTAGTAAGTTATTTAATGTTTTTTATAAATCGAAATAGAGCGCTTCGAATCACTGAATCATGTTGTGAATCAATCGGTTCAATTGACTCGAAAGCTCCGGGTCTCTTGTCACTCGCCAGAGACTGAATTCATGTTTGAACTGATTCACAATAAAGAGAGAAATGAGACACTCCTTCTGTTACTCGTGCCTTTATGTTACTTCACTCACACAACACTGATAAATGTTGGATAAATCAATGCAGTATTACATTTAATAACATACCATTCATTCTGTGTCACTTTAAACGCTTAAAACAAACCTTTCTTCAGCAGAATCACAACAAATGCAGGAGCGCGGCGCGGCCTTATGACGTCATAAACCAAGAACAAAATAAAAGTCCCGTTCACTGCTGAGTCTAAAATCACAAAAGTGCATAGAAATTTACTTAGGAAAATATATTAATTAAAAAAAGAAATGATGACAAAATGTATAATTGAATGTATCATTGAAATACATTTTATAACACAATGACAAGTTAATAATACAGTTCACATTGAGAGATTTTTTTTTCTAAATGAAGACCGTACACAACTTTATTTTTTTACTGTTTGTATACAGTATAGAAAAAAACACATTAAAAAATATCATAACTTCACAAGCAAGTAAAAGGGTTTCTGTGGGTCCTTAAACATTTTGTTCAAATTTAAGGCCATAAAAAAGTATAGTAAAACAATCTTTTGTTCATGATAATTTTAACATAAGCCTTTATTTGAATCTGGCAATGCTACAGTTACTTGGTATAATGCAACATTTAATACACTACTAATAGTGTATTAAAGGGGGGGTGAAATGCTGTTTCATGCATACTGAGCTTTTTACACTGTTTAAGACTTGGATTCCCATCCTAAACATAGACAAAGTTTCAAAAACTAATGTTGGACATTTGTCATACAACATACTCCTTCGACAACATACTCCTTCCGGTTTCTCACAAGTTTCGGAGAGTTTTTTTTCCGAGTATGGCTCGGAGAGGAAGGTCCTTGTATGGGCCGTACGGGCTCTTCTCAGAGGAAATGCACGCCCATACAATGCACTGCCGCGCTCCACTTTATTCCTATCTGTGACATCAAGCGACTTCAACGCTTCAGCACAGCAAGTCACTGCTGTCAGGACTTCACCACATCATACCCAAGAAGTGTGTTTTTGACGGAGCGTTCCCAGCGATAAAGGTTCGGTCCTGCTTTGGAAGCAGCCGGTGAGTAAAACTGCTTCAAATGTCTGTGCTGTTGGCTCGTCGCGTGAGTAAACATCAGTAAACGCCACGATCGCGTGCTTCGTCATTCAAATGCGCTAACGGTTACTCCATTGTTTGTATAACATTACACTAGTCTGACGTGCAAAACCGTTTTGCTTGCTACTACTAAGGTTTGGTCGCAAACAATAGTCCATAAACCAAATCATGTCCTCATAAACTGCGAGTAAACACACACAAATGTTGACAGGCCACTACAGTACATACCACAGAGGAGGACGTCCTGCTGCTGCTGTTTCTCCGGTTCAATTTATTTCAGCCTGGATCATATATCTATTAGCTGAGCTCGATAGCTATGGGGTTTCTCCACGCTTGAGGACGTCACCGCTTTGTGTGCGCTCGTAATTTTTTAGCTCCGCCCACCTGATACGCCTACAGGTGCTCGATTTTTTCCGGAAAGATTCGGTACACAAATTTTGGGCATCCATAATCAAAAAAACTCTACACATAGGGCGTATGTGTAATAAATCTTCACTTTGGCCGGAGTTTTTCGGTTTTATTAGAGAAATAATCATTTTCTAGGATAAAAATGGCAGTTTTGTGTAAATGACAGGCCAAATGCAGGGAAATATCTGCGTTTTCCCATCATGTAAACAGGGCCTAATTCTGACTCTGGCCTCTTTACTCCTCTCATAGTCACTGGACAGGAATTGGGAATTCAGGCCTCTAGTGATTTAGTAATGTAACAATAATCAGCACATTATACAGTCTCTCAAACTTAAGAAGTTTCTTTCTGTGAAATTCATTCCACACTGATGACATATAAAACCAGTTCTCTCATACATCAATACTCATGTGGTAGTTCAGCACTTTTTTATACCTAAAACTTGTCCCACAGTGACCACATGTATACGGCTTCTCTCCAGTGTGAACTCTCATGTGCCTGTTAAGGTTTCCTTTTCGGTTGAAACTTTTTCCACATTGTTTGCAGTTGTAAGGCTTTTCTCCAGTGTGAATTCTTAAGTGGAGTTCAAGGGTTTGTTTTTGAGTGAAACTCTTTCCACACTGAGGGCACATGTGGAGTTTCTCTCCAGTGTGAAGTCTCATGTGCCGAGTAAAGCTCGTTTTTCGTTTGAAACAATTTCCACATTGCTGGCAGGTGAACGGTGTCTCTCCAGTGTGAACTTTCATGTGGACTGCAAAGTTTCCTTTTTGGTTGAAACTTTTTCCACACTGTTTGCAGGTGAACGGCTTCTCTCCAGTGTGAATCCTCATGTGGTTTTCAAGGTGTTTTTTTTGACTGAAACTCTTTCCACACTGAGGGCAGGTGTACGGTTTCTCTCCAGAGTGAACTCTCATGTGTCTGCTAAGGTTTACTTTATATCTGAAACTCTTTCCACACTGTTTGCAGGTGAACGGCTTCACTCCAGTATGAACTGTCATGTGTAGGTTAAGGCCTTCTTTTCGGGTGAAACTTTTTCCACATTGTTGGCAGGTGAAATCACTTGTAGTTCCCTTATTTTTAGCCTTTTTTTGTGACAGAGTCTTTCCAACCTGTGGGCAACTAAAAGGTTTTACCCTCGTCATGAAATAATTATTCTTAAATCGATCTTTCTCTTCCATTTCATTCAGTAGTTCACTCTCCTTTTTCAGCACCATCAGGTCTAAGGCAACAAGAGAAATGTAAATTAACACCAGTTTAACGGCACAACACAACAACAAAACATTTAGACATATAACATTAATGTTATAACCACACCTTTAGTCACAGGTGATCCAAAAATCCCAATGTCATCAGTGACGTGAGTAACAATCACTTCCTTACTCAGTCTCCTTGGATGGACGAAAGTAAAATCACTACAGGGCTATACAGGCATCTGGCTACACAATGGCCTTACTGGTATTAATTTTAATCGTTGTTAACAAATATAGTTTGGAATGTATGTACTTATTTATTTATTAATACCAGTAATACCAATTTTTTAAGTAGGGATGGCTGACGCCAAACTGACGTTTCGATGCTGTGTCGAGATCCCGAAGCGCAGATTTTTCAAAACACTGCTCTGAACTGTGATTCGACACACCAATGTCACATGACTACGGCTAAATGAAGCTTCAAGTGTTTCATCAGGTGCGCCTGTCTAAACTGCTTTGATTAAAAGGGGCGGGAACAAACCACACAGTCACACATCTGTATGAACCTCATTCACCACAGTTTAAAAGTGAAGTTAATCTATCTTCACCTCGTGGGGTTTTTGTGAGAGAGAGATTTTGTGATATAAGTGAGATTTATACTGCGCTTTGGTTAGTTATATTTAGGCTAGATTTAAATGAGATATATTGACTGATAAGTAAAGACAGTGCCGCCAGAGTTAGGATAGATATAGGCTAGTGACACATTCATATAAGCTACGTTATAGATGTAAAATATATAGAAGATAGATATAGAATATATTACATAGATATAGAAGATATTCATAGGTGACATATAGATATACCGTAATTCCTCAAATAAAGACCGGGGCCTTCATTAACCTGAACTGCCGATGGAAACCGGCTTTTATTTGAAGCAGGCTTTTATTAGGGGCAGGCCTGTATTTCTAATCCCATCTGTTTGAAATATAATTGCTTTATGTAAACCGTTTTCAATTTAAAGTGATCGTTCCAGTGGACAAATATCATTGATTTTTTTAAGAAACATTTGCAAAAATATCACCATACAACAAAATACGCATTTTTTGTAACTCCGCGCGCAGCTCCGCATCCGAAGATGAACGAGTTCTCGGCGAATCTAGCCGAGCATGACGTCTCATCACACTGGCACCAGTTTACACATTAGGTGCTTATATTTACTGAATGAGCCTACAAAAGCAGAAATAAGCCATTTTAAATAAAGATCCAGGTTTAAGCAAATAAATCACGACATTAAAGTTTAGTGAAATTAGGAAATATTTACGAGATCGTTAATTTAGTGCATATTTTGTTCTCATGTCACAAGTAATAATATAAAGCCAAGGTTTACTGAGTTTCACACGATTCTTTTGTGGTGTGGTTTTTGGTGAAATGTACTAAAATAAATATCATCACCTGTGCACGTTAGGCCACTTCTTCTTGGCGCGTTGGTTTATAGAACAATTACTCCAAATCGCCCTCTGTTGTTTCAAAGAATAGCACAACGGCGAGCGCGTCAAGTATAAACGCCTCGTCCGTTTGGGGAGGAGCGCGTGCAGTCAGCGGAGACTCGTGCAGCGGAGACAGGCGAAAGTATAAACGAGGCTTGAGACGGGGCTGCGCGGAGCTGAGCTTCGAGGCTTGTGTGCGACCCCCTTAAGACATAAAAGAGACGAGAGGCTAATATTGGGTGCGTCTTAATCAGCTCCCTAGTTCAGTAGTCAGGGCACTGATCAGGACATACCGGTAAGTCAATGGGCTGACTCCCTGATCAGTGCCCTGACTACTGACGGAGCAGATTGAGCCGCACACATTGTTAAGATCGATATTTGTAGCCTGTCTGACACAGTATTTTCACAGACGTTGCATTTCTCATAGACTACAGTAGCCTATTTAAAATGGCACATGCATCCGTTATATTCTCAATTTAATTTACAAAGCAATCTCTGTAAAGTGTTTAGGTTAACTATAGAAGAGACCAGGATCAGTGTGTGTACTGGCATGACTAGCATCGGGGCGCGTGGCATCAGGATGGTTTGGCATTAAATTAACGGCATTTAGGAGATTATCCACTCATTTTCCCCCGGCCTTTATTTGAGACCGGCCTTTATTTGTTCGTGTTGACCACACCCCCAGCCACTATCAGAGGCCCGGCGTTTAATTGACTACAGGCTTTTATTTGAGGAAATACGGTAAGTAGCAGCAAAAGCACGCTGATGTCTGTGGAAGTGGCAATAACTCCTTTCTAACAGTTATAATTTGACTTTGTTTTATACATATCAGACACACATTATACAGGAAAAGTTACTATATAGTTTGCTCTATTCTTCTCAGAGTTCACCGATTACTTTCATGTATTTCGTGAGACTCGCATTATAGATCTACTAACATGATCCTTATGACAAAACACATTCACTTACACTTATTTGAATATCAGATAGCTCATGACATAGGTAACAAGTCTGTGAATATTTTGAATAAAAAATAAAAAAACGAAAACCGATACAGCTGAGCTGTCATACAACCTGACAGAACTGGAGAGGATCTGCAAGGAGGAATAGTAGAGGATCCCCAAATCCAGGTGTGAAAAACTTCCCAAAAAGACTCATGGCTAAAGCTTGGAACATACTCTGCAAGAACAAAAAAATTTGTTCGTTTTCTCGAGGTGGCAAGAACAAGAACAAAGTTCGTTTTGGCCAGTGGCCATACTTCACGAGAAAAGCAGGTGCCGATCTTCTGCGTTTCTCCGCATTAACCACGCCCACTTTAAATCTCTGACCAATCACACAATAGTTCTCGGACACCCACAAGAAAAAAGTTCTGCTCAGGCGATGTGTCGAGAACAAGCTGCGAGAACTCCCAAACCAGGTCCTGGGAGCGAGAACTTTTTTCTCTGTTCTTGTGGAGTATGTTGCAGCCTTATATTTAATCAAAAGGGTGCTACTAAATACTGAGCAAAAGGTCTGAATACTTAATACTTGTGATATTTTAGTTTTTCTTTTTTAATAAATCTGCAAAAATGTCAACAATTCTGTTTTTCTGTCAACATGGGGTGTTGTGTGTACATTAATAAGAAAAAAAATGAACATAAATTATTTAAGAAAATGGCTGCAATATAACAAAAAGGGAAAACAATTAAATGGGGTCTGAATACTTTCCTTACCCACTGTAGAATTGCTTTCAAATATTTATTCAAACTTGTGCCAATTCTAATGTCCAAAAATTGACTTAAGTAGAGCAGGAAAAAAAGATGATTTTATGGTGAAATGTGTTATTTTTCATGTTAATCAGGTCAATTTGATAAAGAACTATGCACTGTGGCTTTAATTCAGCATGAGTAGCGCGGCTCAAAAACAGACTCAAATATATGTGCACTAACTCTGACTATGGGTTACCATAATTGGCCTTCACGTCACTTTTTCCATCTCCAAACCTATTCTGTTCACAGCTGATGGGAGGATATTGCCTGCCCTTTATTGCAATTTGAAGATTTTTTAAAAATCACATCTGTTTTTGCTTTTCAAACTCTAAGAGGTTTCAGTTGAATATGCTGCAGGCTCATTTTTTGATGAAAAATAATTGATAATAAATTATATTGATGATGATAAATAATCTTGTTTTTGAAGCTGCTGTTGCTTATTGGTCTTGGGAGAGTTGGCAACACTGCTCAGCGCTGAAACGATCGCAGCACTGCCGCTTCTTGCTCTACGCTGCCTCTGTGTGAAGTGTGAATGCTGTATCTGTTAACATGGGCGGCGAATAAAATATGCGCTGCTTATGCTCTGCTAACGCATCCAGTGTGAAACCAACGTCAGAGCGGTTCTGTTCAGAAAGCTGCGCTCCATCACTGCATGTGCTGTGAGTTTAAACTGCATTAGACTGATCCTGACTCCTGAGTATTTCATTTTGGCTGCACACATTTTGTTCTTGCACTGATGTTAAATGAGTAGCCATTTTCACTTTGACAGCCAGTTTGAGATGTAGACTATATCTGAGTATTGTGTGTATCGGTTAGTTTATGAAATCAAATGATTCACTGGGAAAATTCTCAATAAACCTGAATTCACCCTATGCTAACTACTTTTTCAGCAGCCACCGTTTCTATATTTATATGCATGGGCGTAGATTACGCGGGGGACGTGTCCCCCTCACTTTTAATAAAATGTATTTTCGTCCCCCGCACTTTTACTGGGTCTCACCGATCCTAGTCGACCCACTCCGAGCGGGATTCGAACCGACGTTACCCTGTGCGGGGGCGGACAAGTTAACAGGGACGCTAACTACAGCCTTCTCTAATATCGGTTGATAGCGCGCTTCTTGAGGTCAGGGGCAAGTGTATTTACATAGAAACCAATGTGAATACATCAAGATTTAAATTCAGAGACAAAAAAATTATCTATGCATGACCTGCCATTTTATTCGAATCTAAATATGAGGGCGCTCTTACAGAAAGTCTGTAATACCCTGTCACGCTGGAGCTGCAGCTGAAGGAAAACAATCGTTATGAGTGATGAAACGTTACGACGACAATCAGACGATTGCGACAATATATGCTTTATGTGTGTTTTTCAAGTCATCTCAATTTAGGCTATTTATTGACAATAAAGTATCATATGAATAATGCAGCTTTTTTAATGTTTAGTATCTGCTCACCACGGCTGCATTTATGTAATCAAAAATAGTTAAAACAAATTAAAACCGCTTTTTTTCCTATGTGAATATATAGTAATTTATTCCTGTGATCAAAGCTGAATTTATCATTATTACTCCAGTCTTCAGTGTCACATGATCCTTCACTAATCATTCTCAGATGAGGATTTCATAATCAAGAAACATTTATGATTATTATCTGTGCTGAAAACAGTTCCCAAAATGTTGTGGAAACCATGATAGCCTACATGTTATTTTTCAGGATTCTTTAATGAAAAGAAAGTTCAATGGACAGCATTTATTTGCATTTATTAAATAAATTATCTAATTTGTAATATTAAAAATATCACTTGTGATCAATTTAATGCATGTCTGATCAATAAAAGTATTCATTTCTCTCTTTTTTTAATTTTACCACAAATGTTTAGAAAATTAAGCATCACCATGGGCAGCACAACTGATAATAATCCTAAATGTGTGTTGATCATCAGATCCTCATATGGGAATGATTAGTGAAGGATCACTGAAGACTGGAGTAATGATGATAAATTCAGCTTTGATCACAGGAATAAATCACACTTTACTATATATTGACATAGAGATCAGATGAGTTACATCAGAATATATATATTGTTTTACATTGCATAAAATCTATGGACTCTTAATGCAGAAGTGTTTGTAGTAGCCTATATAAACCAATCATAAAATTGGCAAAAAAAAAAAAAAAGGAGAATAGGATAATAATATTATAGATATTTATTAGTGGTTATTGTTCAGCAGTGTATTTGATATCTTGCCCAATTAAAAGCAAGAGATGCGATAAATTATATTAGTCAAAAAAAAAAAAAATGGTATTACGACATTTCTGTCCCTCTCACTTCTGAAAAGATGGCTACGCCCCTGTTTATATGTAAGGCTGTACAGCCATCTAGTGCTTACATCTTTGCATTGCAGATGATTAATGGTCACAATTTAGAGGTAAATATTAAGTCAATTTACCTTTTTTTGTATAATCCCCTTTAAAATACAAAATATTAAAGGGTAAAATATTGATATTTTTCAAAATTATTAATTATCAATGAAACCAACCTGTCTGTTCCTCAGTTTCTTCATCTT
The DNA here is from genome assembly GCF_024679245.1 of Pseudorasbora parva. Lineage (NCBI taxonomy): Eukaryota > Metazoa > Chordata > Actinopteri > Cypriniformes > Gobionidae > Pseudorasbora > Pseudorasbora parva. The sequence goes on from NC_090191.1 coordinate 5,372,315, forward strand.
TCACTCTGAATGTTTCCTCAATCTTCATTTCTTCACTTTCCTCTTGCTTTGTTTGTTCCTCATTTTCTTCATCTTTCACTCTCAATGTTTCTTCAATCTTTATGTCTTCACGCTCCTCTTTAATAAATGCCATCTTTATAATAGTGTGAAGAAAAGGCTGAACTTAGAATTAAAGCACATCATAAACATGCTAAATTAATTTATCAGAGATACAGGTCAAACTTTAAAACCACTTAAAAATGTATTTATAGCCTGTAAAGTTTTAAAGGCTGTTTGAAAATATGCAAAATTGGGTTCTGACAGAGTTACTCAATTTAGTTTGCTAATTTAAAAAAGTTAATAAAAAAAAACCTGCTTTATTTTGGCTTAAAATATCAGGATACATATCATAACGGGAGTTCAGTATCGAGATACATATAGATTCGTGACACGAGTGTATTGTTATACCCCTATTGATAAATATAACATTTTCCTAATAACAAGAACAAATCAATAATACATTTTTTTTTTTGTTGAAAAGTCATATTGATTTGAATGAAGTAAAACAGGTACAAGAAGAGAGACATCTCATCTCTAATGTGTGTTTCTCAGGATATATTCAGTCAACAATGTTAAATGACACTTCTTTACTTTTATTTGTTACATTAGGAATCCAGATGTATTCCCACTGGAATGAGGAAAACATATTAACCCAAACTCATTTAGATGGAGGAGAAGAGATTTAAACAAAAAGAGATCTAATCGATTGGTCACTGCATTTATCATTAATTCAATCAAGTTAATCTAAAAATAAAAATGTAGAGACTTTTAATTATTCAAAACAATCACTCTGTTGATTATTTCACAAACCATTATTATCTCATTTTCACAGGCAATTCCTTATGACGCAGTGTTTGGTCTCCTCACTCCTTTTTTATTTTAGGAATAATTCACACATTTGGTTTGAGCCTAATATATTATTAGTTTGTCAGTTGTTGAGTGTTACTGAACTATGTCTTAAATTTAAGTATCATATTTCTGTGAAAGAATATTTTATTGTCGTGAATTCTATTATAAAATAATTTCTCTATTCATCAGTCAGAGCGACAGTTAATGGACCTAAATTGCCTGATTAGAAAAAACACTCAGAACTAACACAACAAACTAATAAAATAATGCCTAATATATTAAGAGTCTATATAACTGTCCGTTTAATTATTTAAAAATTTATAGAAATCGAGATAGAAATAGAAATGGAGTGCTTCGAATCATTTAATCATTTGTTGTGAATCAATCGGTTCAATTGACTCGGAGAGTCGAAAGCTCCGGTTCTCTCGCTACTCGCCAGAGACTAAATTCATGTTTGAACTGATTCACGATAAAAAGCGAAATGAGCCGCTCCTTCTGTTACTTATGAGTTTATTATGGTACTTTACTAACACAACGCTGATAAAAGTTAACTTAACACTTAACAATTCATGCTTCATTATGAGTCGCTTTAAATCACTTTAAACGCTTAAAACACAAACCTTTCTCCAGCCGAATCACAACAGAAGCCGGAGCGCGGAGCGGCCTTATGACGTCACACATCAAAAACTAAATAAAAGTCCCACTCTGCTGAGTCTAAAATCTCAAATGTGCATAGAAATTTACTTAGAAAAAAATTACAACATTCAGAGTTGTAAGTATTGGTGCAATACACAAAGTTACTAACACATAGGTACGTTAATAATACAGTTCACATTGAGAGTAAAATAAATAAAGTAATAATTTTCTTTGTTTTTAATATTTAATTTTATAATCATTTGAATAGTTATTTCATTTAGAATAGTTGTCATTTAGTCATTTTATGTTTTATTGTTTTATATTATTTATGTTCTATTGTTGTTTAATCTTATGGTTGTGGTCTGAAGGGATGTTTGTCTTCATGTGTAGGAGATCAGAGAATGTCTCCATTTCAAGGTTTTTATCATCACAGTATGATGTTGTGAAGCAGTGATTTTCCATAGTTCATACACTTTAAATAATGCTGGGTTGTCTTTTAACCCAAAATGCTGGGTTAAGACTGTTGGGTAATTTTTGTTAGTTTACTTGATCATATTTTAAACACCATTGGGTAGTTTCACATTTCCAGTCGTTGGGTTAACCCTGCTGGGTAGCAATGCTTGGTTGATTCTACCCAGCGGTTGGTTGTTTCACGTGCTTCCCGCCTTGATTCGTTTAAATTCGCTCCCAAACTGTCATTTTGAAAGGACAATGCAAAAGGCAAAGCCACTGGTTGCAGATGTCTTAAGATAAGTTCATATTCTTTCATTAATAATCATTTTAATTAGCATAATTATAGTTTTTTTCTTCTTCGCGGTAACAATTCTTAAGCTTACTTGTTAAGACGTCAAAAGTTTTACCTCAGAATCCGATGCAATGTACTGACTCGTGTTAGTTTAGGTAACGTTAGGCATGTGAGACGATAGAATACAGTTTGTGATTACACGGAACCATGATCCCCTTACGAAAATTAAACATGGTTTTATATAGGGATGTCACAAGTAACGGTAACGTTACGCTAATTCGGTACCACATACTGAAATTTTAAAAATGTGACGACAGCCTATCTGTATGGCATCGATTCACAAGTAGAATATATTCGGTCCCGTAGCTGCGTTCAGTCGCATCACACAGGGCTCCAGACTGTAGCTGATTATATACGTGACCAGTTTCTGTGTATATTAAATACTATTTAAATATTACTCTTCCATGTTTTGCGTCTCTCTGTGAATGACTGTGGCGTGTGCGCGAGCGTACACACACACACGCTCGCTGTCTTTTAAGCCTCTGCCGTGTCACTGAGGAGTAGGGTTGGGCATCGTTTTGATTTGAACGATTCTGATTCCGATTCTTACTTTCGATTCCGGTTCTTTTCGATTCTCGATTCCGATTCTTTGAGGGGTGGAGTCAAAACATGTCACATCGATATTCAATGTTATTTTCAATACAACGGGGGAAAAACGCTGCATATACTGTCAATTAGATATTTTTTATATAATTTTTTTTTTGTCTGTCTTTTGAAAGTCTAGGCAATCAAAAATTTCTTCTGAAGAGATCACTTTATATGATAAAGCTTTTAAGCTTTTTCTCATATATAAACATTGATCAATTACTATTAAAATTCTCACAAATATTTGTTAACTCAATGTATTTTTTACAACGGGGTAATTGTGTTGCAATAGTTTACACACAGCACAAGGAAGCTTGATTTTGAATGTTAAATTGAATAAACAAAGATACATATTACACAAAATAGCACAAATAAATACAATAGAATAAAAGATATACATGAAATAGACAGCTTTATTTTTTCAGGTTGGTCTAACATTCAGGTAAGAAACTGAATAAAAAAACGCAAAGTGGCTAAATAAATTTAAAATAACATTGGATAATGTTTTTTGCAAAAAATTAAATAGTTTCATATAATACCATTAAAGTTACACAAGTTGATCAGTCAAGAGCAGTGTGATCGTTTGTCTTTTTGTAGTTTGACTTTGAATAACAAATGACCGCTGTCCCTTTAAGACCTGCCGCACTCATGGATCCTGAACACTGTTCCTGTTACTCATTCTTCATTTCTTCCTGAATTGTTTAAGACTGTGTTTACATACTCTTCAAAATGTGCACTGAAAATTAGTTTGAGTGTATTTGACCAATAATAAGCAGGAAAAAGATGCAAATATTTGCACTTGTATGTCAGAGGGGGCTTTATTACGGTGTGTGTGTGTGTGCGCGCGCTTCAGATTTGAGCCTGAAATCTGCGGGGATTCGTAGAATTATGTGCAATCCCGCGCGAAATTCAGACCGATCACACACACTAACACTAACACGCTGTCGTAAGGAAAAGTCCAGCAGAACGCGCGTCCGTCGTGTTCAGAGGTTAACCGGCTGAATGAGAATATATGCGGCTGCGCGTCAACTCGCTGTCGGTCAGAGTGGAGAGGAGAGGAGAGGAGAGGAGAGGAGAGGAGAGGAGAGGAGAGGAGAGGAGAGGAGAGGAGAGGAGAGGAGAGGAGAGGAGAGCAGCTGGAATCGATTGTGTAGGCTGAGCAGGCTATCGTATCTTTACAGATATTTCAGTATCGATATTTTTGACAACACTAGTTGCACTGTGCCGACCCAGGCTTTTAAAAGTGAAATAAATCCACACTTCAGAGCCGCTTACCGGGCTTCCATGACTAAAAGAACAAGCGGGCGCGCAAGCTCCGGAAATCACGTGGCCATGGAAACCAAAACTTGCGTGCTTGGAACCGAAGATCGGAACCGAAAATAAATTTTCTAAACGATTCCAATGGAATCGTTATTTTTTAAACGGTTCCAAGTTAGAACCGGGTTCTCGATGCCCAACCCTACTGAGGAGTTAGGACCATAGACCGTAAAAAAATTTGGACGACTCGACATCATCCGTTTCCGCTTGGCAGATTTGAAGCTTTCAGGCGGCCTGCACGGCGCGGACATCTTGGGAACGAGTCTGCGCAGTAGCGATTTCACCTATTCGAGAGGGGACCATGTCTATCTTAGGGATGTCTGTTGGTTGTGCTCACTGGCAATTGTGGAGTCGTTCCCAGATCTATAAAATAAAATTAAATAGTGTATATCTACAATAACGTTACTGGCTATTCTGTTATTATTCTTATCATTATTCTTCTTCTTATTATTATTAATAATATTACTGTTATTATATATTACTAGTACTTCCACTACTGCTATTATTATAATCATGAATACTACTATACTTATACTTGTCATCACTACCTCTATCACAACAACTACAACAATTAATACTACAACTATTATTATTATTACTAATACTATTATCGTTATTATAATTCACAGATGATACAGCTACTACTACGATTGTTAACATGAATACTATTGCTATTACTACCACCTCTGCTACTATTATTATTATTACTAATACTATTATCATTATTATAATTCACAGATGATACAGCTACTATTACGATTGTTAACATGAATACTATTACTATTACTACCACCTCTGCTACTATTATTTTTGTTGTTATATTTATTATTATGATGACTACTGCTACTAAAACTCTATTATTACTATTTTCTTCCCCCCCCCTTTTTTTTCCTCCTCTCTTTCTCCTCTTCTGTAAGTGTATGTATATCATTGATCCCCTACCTTGTAAAAGTTATTATTTTGTAAATTTGCAATTTTGCTCAATAAAAAAAAAAAAAAAAAAAAAACACAGAGGGGCTCTCTATACTGGGACCGGTCACCGGGGGGCGATCGAGGCGCAAAAGCTTCAGTATCTGAGAGGGGCACTGCAGGCTTGGTTAGGACATGCGAATTTACCGTTTCATTTTGAGAAAACTGTCATATTTTATGAACACAGACACTCGAACTTCACGGCAACCCTTCAAAATAAAAGTTTGATTTAAACGTGAATACATTGATAGAATATATTATAATTATATATTACAGTATATTTGTAGTTTTCATTGTTGGCAATTTTAACACTTTGTGTGTTGTACCATTTGTCAAGCAATAAAAATGATTGTTTTAACAGTCTAAACATGCATTCTTCATTTGTTTTTTCATGGTTGTCTAGTTTTACAGTAGGCTAATGCACAGGAGAGATTTTAAGAACAACCCAGCAAGAATAACCCAGAATAGCAAATCCATTAATGGCAAAAAATTGACTAGATTTTGGGTTTTCTCAACAGCCCAGCCTCCTGGGTTAAAATGCCACTGGGTTAATTTAACCTAGCATGTGTTCTGTCCAATATTTACCCAGCGCTGAGTTGCCAATTGGGTTGTTTTTAACCAAGCCATTTTTAGAGTGTAGTTTTTCCATTGGTAAATTAACACTTGTTGGAATTGTACAGGTCAGATGAAGTGTAACATATAGATGAAGTCTGAACATAAAAACTGAAATACACACAACTAAGATTATTCAATAAACTCTGCTAATTTATTATTATCACAACTCCTGCTCTTCTTTTTCTTTCTCAGTCAAACTCTGATAAAGCTGTTAATAGAGCCTTTAATAAAGTCTTTCTGTTTACAGGTTTGCTGGTCACACACACCAGACAAACTGATATCTTTTGACAAGATACGGCGTCCAGGGCTGGATTTGATATTTGTGACGTGGAGATTTCATCCGGTCTAACATTGTGCCTTTCGCCCCAACAACAGGGGCCCTTTTGTTATTGAAAAACTGTTGCTTTGATTATTTTGAAAAAAAACTGAATATCATTAGGCAGGGGTCCAGAGATGTCCTTCAGGCGGGCCAACACCAGCCTCTCAAATGATTTCATGACCACAGACGTGAGGTTCATGCACCAACAGGCTAAAACCAGCCACGGAACTTAATTTTCAGGGAGAAGGAAATCCTCCGCCCTAAAAATGAAGACTTCTTTTTGGGTTCTTGAGCTGCTCTTTCCTCAGTATCACCCTTGCTCTTCCTGTCCTTTTTGGACCTGAAGGGATTCTTCATCTGCAAACAAATGACACTCATGATTTAATACAGTAGTGTTTAAAACAGAATTAATTTCAGCAAGTATAGGTATTAGGTAGAACATTAAACATTTATACAGAGGAGAAATTACCTTTTTAAGGATGTTTGACTTCATCATCTTTAACCTGTTTCTGAAGGTCAGCTTTGGCAGATCCTCCTGAACCGACACAGCCTGACTGTTCATCTCAATCGGTGTTAACTGTTCAGCCGGTGGAAATTTCTTTGCCAGTGAGTCAAAAACTTGGCTGACCACCAACTCTGTCAGATGATCCAGCACTGTCAGATCAAAATCTTCTTCTTTCATGGTGAAGGGCATCACTGGAGTATTTTCAGGGAGTTTCGCAGGTTGAGGGAATCTGGAGGACACAAGAAGACGCTGCACGAGTTCCTCCACAAAATAATGGAGAAAATCTTTAGCAGTCGTTCTGACCTCCTCCGAGTCTCTCTCTGTCAGCGGCATCTCACATCTCTGGACACAGTTCATTAAATCTGTGAGCCTTTGCAGACGTCCTGAAGCTGCGTAACTGATGTCCTGCCCGCTGACGTGACCGCTGCACTTCGACATGTAAAGAGCGGTCATCAGAGAGTCAAATAAGGTGATGGTCTTTGCCCCGTCACTGTTTGAGGGTTGATCTGACTCCAGCAGGACGAGTGACAGTCCACCCTCATGTGTCTCAAAAGTCAGCCGCAGAACTGGGACAGGCCCACTTCTCCATGTCCTGGACGCTGCAGTAGGATCCCATGCCCGAATGAGTTCCTCCACAATGTAGTCGATTACATTGCTTGTGGCCTCATTCGTACGGCTCGGTCTGAGAGCACAGGGGAGTTTGGCCTCTATTGCCGCGAGGACCATGCCGATGGCTGTCATGGCCGCTCTGCGGGTGATGTGGCAATGCAAAACACTCAGCTTTCGGATGACCCTACTGATCAGTAACTCCCCAATATTAGAGCAGGAATCATCCGGACAGAAGTAAACGAAGCACGGTGACGAGGCCGCGTTGATCTTCAGAATGTTGTTGTGCATCACCACATTCACCTGATGCCAAACTTCCTCCACCACAATGCCAGCGAATTCAGAGGAAGGCCAGCCGTCTTCACCCAGAGAGTCGCTGAAATCACATTCACCGCTGCTGAGGAGAACATCCACCGTGATCCCAAAAAGGGTTTCAAGTGGATACACAAATGGGAGCCGCTCCGTCTTCAGGATCACTGGTCCTTCTTCTGAAGGGTCCTGCTGAAGATCCTCAGTGGATGCGGATGTGGATGGCCTGTTTGGGTTCACCACTGCAGAGGTATCCATGCCCACTACACCAGATAGATTTGACATTAAACCAGCTGCAGTTGTGGTGGCTGACGCTGCAATGGCAGTCAACATTTGATGGATTTGCTGTCTGGAGAACTGTGTGTGTGAGAGGGAAAGCTAAATTAGTTTGTTCTAATGAACAATGTTTTTTCTATGAGCAGATTATTTGCTTTATTCTTAAACATGGACTTATAAATGATAAACATGTATTAATATGCAAAAGTAGACTTACAGGGTAGCTCAGTGCCGCCTGTATCACTTCCAAATTCCTGAAAAACACACAAAACCATGAATATAATATAAGACAAGTAAATGTATCTTGTTAGTTAGCTAGAAAAATAATGAAATAACTGATTTTGCTAAATATATCCACTCTATTACATATTCATTATATGTTTACTTAACCTGTTAGTGTTTATAGTTAACCAACAAATTGGAGTAGAAACATAATAATTTTATGAAAAAGTATATATTTAAAGTACCTAATGTGTAGTAAGGGTATTCAAATGTTTGTATAACTGAGACTTATTTGATTGATTATTTAATATGTGATTAATTGATTTTTAAATAAGCTTTTGTTTTCCGAAAGGTTTCATGATTCCTTGTGCTGTTGTTGTGCTGAGAATTGATTAAAACATTTATTACAACATTTATTAGAGTTTACAAAATAAAAGCTTTTAATTTAAGTGAACTTAGAATAATCTTCAAATAAACCCATTATAAGAGTCATATTTAACTGCGGCCTTCATATATAATCAGTATACAGATAAATTATAAACTAAATATAGATGAATCCTTATTAAAGCTGCAATTTTCTCTTGCTACCTTTGTTTTTAGATAAACATTAAAGGTGCACTATGTAACTTGTCTGTCCTCTAGAGGTCACCTATTCAAAACAATGGCATATTTTGATGCCGCCAAGTTTGAGCGCAGTATCTTGGGACATGTGGTCTTCACCTCACAGCCGGTGGGAAATAATCGGGATAGACTCTGGCAGAAATCATACTCATGGGTGCGGTTATTAACGTTACTGTAGTATGAAGCAGAGCAGGAGCGAGTGTTGTGGAGCTGAGCACGGCCGCTGGGGTGATTGTTATACAAACACACGGTTCGTGAGCAGCGGTACACTTGTTATTGCACACTGCTAAGAGTAAAGTGTTTCTGCAAAATAAAACCGGAAACTGAGGGAAACGCAGACGTGACGAAACTGAGAGGCGACTGCCACACACGTCCCGGCTCCTTGGTTAAAATAGCAATTTTCTCACATTTACAAATATTTGGAAACATTTGGAGTATTATAAGTACTCAACTGAACCAAATGTAAAACACAGACATAGTAGTTTTTGGATATTTTACTGCAAAAATGTTACATAGTGCCGCTTTAATGACAGAAACTGGTTTATTAGGCAGCTGTCACTTTAAGATCTTCCACTGCCAAACATTTTGCAGATCTGATGCGTTTTCTCTCTTAACTCTTTTAGTTAATTTAAGACGTTATTTAGCTAATTTAAGTTTAAGACTCATTTAAGACTACTCTTTTAAGAATAATTGACAAAACGGGCATTTTGGCTTAATTTTGTGTTTTACTGTTCGTTCAAGCGTGAAAGAGGACTCATTAACACAATTACACAAAAACTGCTTTAAAATAAGTTTCATCACTAGAATATAATAGATATTTCTATTTTTATTGTACAAATAAATAAATAGACATACCTCTCAGTCAGATTCCAGAAGAAGTTGTCTATGACTGATTGAGAAGTGACCTTCTCCAGCTGTGGTACAGAGAATTTTGCAGCTAAACGCACCGCATAGGCCAGTTCTCTGTAATGGTCTGACTGAACTCCAGTATTACAAGCCATTGTAAACGATCATCAAACACCAAATACAGAGGAAGAATGACTTTACACCGAGACTGCAGAAAGCGATGGGCTCCAGGACTCCTGCAGCGGCAGTTATAGTGTGTTCTGACTGTGACATCACAATAGCGATGGACTCCAGGACTCCTGCAGCGGCAGTTATAGAGTGTTCTGACTGTGACATCACAATAGAGAGATCAGCACTGATGAACATTCTAATGGAACGCTGGAGGAATGTGGCGGCACTGCTGTAGATGCTTCAGAGTCTTGGATTATTATTATATGTTCTTCTATCACTAATTGATGGAGTGTGTAGCTTTTCATTTACAATCATGTAAGATATGGAAAGGACCAGCTATAACCACTGACAAAATGTGGCTTTAAAATTTGTCCAATACTTTACATTTGGAAAAAAAATTATATTTATTGAAGGATAATCGCTCAGGTTTTTGTAATAGTTGGCAACCCTGCATAGAGTTCTTACAATCAGTATCTGTATAAACTCTTATTTTACTTGCTACAAAATTGTATTATACTTCTGCTTTGTTTTTTTTCTTTGTTTTCTTCTTCTTCTTCTTTTTTTGGTGACCAAAGGTCTTGTTCTGGTTTATATGTAAACTTATACAAAAATAATATTTGAGCCTCTCCTATATTGTTGATTGAAAACTGTATAATAAATATATGCTCAATTTTTTTTTACATTCATAAACATGTCATCTCTGTTTCCTTTCCATTAATTATAAAAGAAGAAAAAACTGACGTTATAAACTGCAGTTTTTAGCCTCCTTGTTAGTATGCTCCTTATTCAGTTTTCCCCCCATTCATCTAATATAAGGGAAAATACATCAGAGAAATTATTTTTTCACTATTTGTAACATATTTCAAAATGTTAATAATTGTTGCATTTTTTTTGTTTGTTGAGTCTGTGGCCCTAAAAATGTTTAATTATATTTAAAAACATGTACTATTTTTGCTCTTTAGAAAAATTGCAATAAACAAAAATGGGTCTGTCATTGAAAAAAAGTTGTTGGTTTCTGCTCACAGCACAGAATCTCACATACTAGATGTGGTTCAAACTCTTTCTTTGTTAAATTCATTTTAGTACATCAATGACCAATACCCGTTTAAATATATATTTCAACAAGAATTCAACTTATATGTTTTTGTGTTTTTGTATGCGAATGCCTATGCACATCTGTGAATTGAGCGTGTGTGCAGGACTTTTATTTTGGAGCGGTGTTGTGACGTCAGAAGGCTGCGCCGCGCTCCTGCATCTGTTGTGATTCTGCAGAAGAAAGGTTTGTTCCCTTTCGAGAGAGGTTCCTCGTATTACGTATGGGAAAAACTCCTTTTTTCGAGAATGTGAAGCAAAACTTTTAATAAAGGTATCTATGTAAAGCGCAGTGAGCTGCACGGCCATAGCCCAGCGCGAGGAGCGCTCTGATTGGCCGGGCTGCGGCAACTGCAGGAACCTATGGTGAGGCGGCTGAGAGGAACGAACCAATGGGGGGCGTTCCAGAAGCCCGCCGAAAAAGGTGCTTATATTTGCATACAGGAGGCTATATAAGACCCTAATTCGCCATAGGTGTCAGATTTTATCTCCTTCAGCGATACCTTCGCTGGTCTCCGGAAGAAGCACCGCCGTTGAAAAGGCACCAGCGGAACCTGCAGCTGAGGACGACGGACTCCCTCTCCGCCTTCTCTGCCGTTCCAGCTACGCCATCCGGCGTTATATATCCTTTAAACTGTGTCTATGTTGAGTGTTATATGTGTTTGTGTGTGTGTTGCCGCTGCAACGCCACTTCTAGAGCTTACAGGCTTGTTCTACTCGAGGACTCTCTCGTTCCGCCGCGTCGTTAAGCGCCGCGGAAAGACGGAGCTCTTCTCACTCTCCCTCTGCTCTCGTCCCGTCGCGCTGAATAGCGCCGCGGAAAGAGAGAATGTTAGAGGACATGAGCACACTCAAGCCGAAGCTCTCTTCACTCTGCCGCGGCTCTTCTTCCGCCGCTGCCGCAGAGTTGTCCTCACTCTTCTCTCATTCCGTCGCGCTACAGCCGCGGACAGAGAATACTAGAGTGAATAGGCGAACTCGAGCCGAAGCTCTCGTCACTATACCGTCGCGCTGAGGAGGCGCCGCGGACAGACGGAGTTTTTCCTCAGTCTTCCTCTTCTCTAGTTCAGTCGCGATATCGCCGCGGACAGAGAATACTATAGTGAATAAACAAACTCGAGCCGAAGCTCTCGCCGTGCTAGAAGCGCCGCGGACAGAGTTTTACCTCACGCTTCCAATTCTCTCGTCCTGTCGCTCTATCGCCGCGGACAGAGATTACTAGAGTGAATAAACAAACTCGAGCCGAAGCTCTCGCCGTGCTAGAAGCGCCGCGGACAGAGTTTTACCTCACGCTTCCAATTCTCTCGTCCTGTCGCTCTATCGCCGCGGACAGAGAATACTAGAGTGAATAAACAAACTCGAGCCGAAGCTCTCGCCGTGCTAGAAGCGCCGCGGACAGAGTTTTACCTCACGCTTCCAATTCTCTCGTCCTGTCGCTCTATCGCCGCGGACAGAGAATACTAGAGTGAATAAACAAACTCGAGCCGAAGCTCTCGCCGTGCTAGAAGCGCCGCGGACAGAGTTTTACCTCACGCTTCCAATTCTCTCGTCCTGTCGCTCTATCGCCGCGGACAGAGAATACTAGAGTGAATAAACAAACTCGAGCCGAAGCTCTCGCCGTGCTAGAAGCGCCGCGGACAGAGTTTTACCTCACGCTTCCAATTCTCTCGTCCTGTCGCTCTATCGCCGCGGACAGAGAATACTAGAGTGAATAAACAAACTCGAGCCGAAGCTCTCGCCGTGCTAGAAGCGCCGCGGACAGAGTTTTACCTCACGCTTCCAATTCTCTCGTCCTGTCGCTCTATCGCCGCGGACAGAGAAAACTAGAGTGAATAAACAAACTCGAGCCGAAGCTCTCGCCGTGCTAGAAGCGCCGCGGACAGAGTTTTACCTCACGCTTCCAATTCTCTCGTCCTGTCGCTCTATCGCCGCGGACAGAGAATACTAGAGTGAATAAACAAACTCGAGCCGAAGCTCTCGCCGTGCTAGAAGCGCCGCGGACAGAGTTTTACCTCACGCTTCCAATTCTCTCGTCCTGTCGCTCTATCGCCGCGGACAGAGAATACTAGAGTGAATAAACAAACTCGAGCCGAAGCTCTCGCCGTGCTCATTCTACCGCCGCCGTGCTGAAGCGCTGCGGACAGAGAATACTAGAGTAAGTTAGACGAGCGAGCTCGGGCTGTTGGGTATGTCAAGAACAATGTCGCTGCAGCGCGCGCTTACTGCCAAGGAAGTTGTAATGGCTGCCTTGTCATGATAGCGCGCGCCCCTTCCACAGCGCGTTGCTGACTAGAGCGCGGCTTACGTCATAGCACGCGCTCACTGTCAGAGCATAAGGGTGTCGGAAAATGGCTGCCAAGCTAAGCCCTTTTTTTTTTTTTTTTTTTTTTCACTCTATCACTTCCAGTCCCCTTTATTCAGGCGGCTGGAAGGGTTTTTACACTGTAGACAAAGTGTCCACTACACAGTGTGCACCCCTACATAAGCACTGTTAATTCAGCCTCACAAAATCACAAATAAATCCCGCCGCGGCCGGATTACACCATATAAAGTCAACTAGCCTTATTGCAGTCAACTAGCCTGTGGTCAAACACGCTTGTCTGCATGCGCGCTTTCAGTCTAGACTAGAGCATAACGGCATTGTGGAATGGCTCACATACCACCCGCACTTCCTTACATTCTCCCAGTTCCCTTAAGTTAAGTGACTGGAGATGAAATATTGCAGTCAACTAGCCTGTGTTAAACACGCTCGTCTGCACACTATGCTGTGTGCGTTTACCCCTGTGGATTTGCTCACTGGTTTGCACCGTGGGTATTCTACGTAGGTTGTGCGCCACTGCACATTGTTTACACTACACACAAAAGAGCTTTCTATGTAGGAAATGTGCCCACTTTACAGTCTGCACTCCTGCACCCAAGCACTTTTCACAAAGTTCACTCTCGCACACACAATATAAATGTGAGGCGTGCGCCCACTGCAAAGCCTGCACCGCCAAAACTAACACTATCCCCACAGTGTTACAAGCAGTGTTACAGCACAAGCAACCCGGCTAACAGGCCCCTATTACTAAGCGGCCAGCCCCCGAATCTAATTCAACCCCTGGCTTTACGAGCCCAGGCCTGGCAGGCCATTCCTGGTATATAATATTGGGTGTTGAACATATAAAACGAGGTTCTCGCTACAGTTTTGCTCGCAGACCCCGCGATTCAAGCCGTGGTCGAGCCCTCTGTAAGAAGCAGTGTCAGTCACGTGCTTCTCGCTGAGGCATTGAGACTGTTAAAGGAGAGAGCGGCGAAAACAGTACACCCGACGCTAGCGAGTCAGGTTTTTACTGTCGCTAATTCCTCATGCCGAAAATGGGTGGCGGTCTCAGGCCCATTTTCCAGGCATCTGAACAAAGCACTTATGACACGCTCGTTTCAAGGTGCTGACGGTGAAACAAATCCTCGCGCACATTCGCCCCGGGGATTGGGTTTTCTCAATAGATCTGAAAAACGCATACTTCACGTTACGATAACCCCCCCACCCCCACTACAGGCCATTCTTGAGATTCGCCTTCGAGGGGCAGGCTTATCAGTACAGTCATTGTCATAGACTCAAGACTTACGGCATAAGAACCGTGCATGGCTAAGCATCTCCTTTTATGGGCAGAGCACAATCTGAGCTCCCTAAGGGCGGCTTACGTGCCAGGTATTCTGAATCAGGGTCCGGACATGTTATCCAGAGGACCCATGTCCCCAGGGGGATGGTCCCTTTACCCGCAAACAATTCAGCTCGCACAGCACACGCTGCCCAATATTTTTTCTGCAAACGCAGGGATGCCCTGGCCCATGTTGGCCCAGACTCCCTCTATATGTTCCCTCCGATCGCGATCCAGCTGCAGCCTGTGCTTTTTAATAGCCCCACTTTGGAAGAACCGCACATGGTTCTCCATACTGTTTCAGCTGTCAGACACAGCCCCATGCCTATTCTGCCAATGAAAGGGAAGGTCTGGCATCCCAATCCCGAGCTGTGGGCCCTCCACGTATGGCCCATCAACGGTATCCGGGAACCTCTCTGACAAGTTATGAACACTATTTCGGAAGCTAGAGCCCCTGCTATCTGGCAGCTCTGCTTTGAAGTGGTCAGTGGTTTTCTAACCAATGTGCTACGCGAAACATCGACGTACACTCATGCGAACTGGCGGAACCGCTCGCTTTCTCCAAGAGCTAATGGATGCGGGTCGTCCCCCCTCCATACTCGGGGTGTGTGTCTCCGCCATAGCAGCTAGCCACGCTCCGATCGCGGCACATTCACTAGGGAAAAGTGATCTTATTGTGTGTTTTCTTAAAGGGGCCAGGAGATTCAGCCCGCCTTGCCCCTACCTCGGTCCCTATTTGGGACCTCGCCATGGTTTTGGAGGCCGTGAAGGGTTCCCCCTCCTAACCACTTCAGAACACGAGCTTGAAGCACATATCACTCAAAACCGTTTTTCTGCTGGCTGTGGCCTCGGTTAACCGAGTGGGTGGCTTACCTGCACTCTCCGTGAGCCCTTCCTGTCTTGAGTTTGGGTCCAGCAACTTCAAGGTTGTGCTCAAACCGAGGCATGGTTTTATGCTGAAAGTGCTATCAACCCCTTCAGTATGCAGGTCTTTGCACTGCTTAACCCGCGTCTCAGAGAGAATAAGACGCAAACCTATTCTGCCCAGTCAGAGCATTGAGATTGTATCTAGAGCGCTCCGCCCCCTTCAGGCAGTCGGATCAGCTCTTCATTGCTTCGGTGGCCGCACTAAAGTTTGTGCTGTCATGAAACAGTCTCTCACACTGGATAGTGGATGCAGTCCCACTAGCATATAGGTCCAGGACCTAACCTGTCCTACAGGCATTTAAGCCCACTCCTCTAGAGGCATGGCCTCATCTTGGGCTTGGTCGTGTGACATTTCTTTGGAAGATATCTGTGCGGCGGCAGGCTGGGCCTCTCCGTCCACTTTTATCAGATTCTACAAGTTGGAGGTTCCAGCTCTACAAGCAGGGCTTCTCTCCATCTAGGCTCTATCTTGACCCTGGCAAACAGATTGCCTTACATTTTGGCCTGTACACATTAGTCCTTAAGCACTATTCATTCATCATAAGATCCGACTATGTCCGATCAGCTGTTCAAACGAACCGACTCTTCCGGTTCTTCATTCCCCTTATAAGCCGCCTCTGTCGGTGTCTCGGGGGTTTATAACATGTGCTTTGGGTATACTGGGTCAGTCAGCACACACGGCGCTTTACATTGTGTTCCCATACGTAATACGAGGAACCTCTCTCGAAAGGGAACGTACTCGGTTACTTTCGTAACCTCGGTTCCCTGAGAGAGAGGAACGAGTATTACGTTCCGTGCCGTGTTTATGCTTCTCAGGTATCGCTTCAGTCGATCTTAAAACCTGACACCTATGGCGAATTAGGGTCTTATATAGCCTCCTGTATGCAAATATAAGCACCTTTTTCGGCGGGCTTCTGGAACGCCCCCCATTGGTTCGTTCCTCTCAGCCGCCTCACCATAGGTTCCTGCAGTTGCCGCAGCCCGGCCAATCAGAGCGCTCCTCGCGCTGGGCTATGGCCGTGCAGCTCACTGCGCTTTACATAGATACCTTTATTAAAAGTTTTGCTTCACATTCTCGAGAAAAGGAGTTTTTCCCATACGTAATACTCGTTCCTCTCTCTCAGGGAACCGAGGTTACGAAAGTAACCGAGTACGTTTTAAGCGTATAAATCAATGTAAACTGTTCAGGCAATGCTATCGTTTTAGCAAGAACCGTCAAATTACTGTTTGAGTATTAAATTTAACATTATAATGCGTTATCTAACATTAATGGACTTTATTTTGTGTGAGTAAAGCCCAATCCATACCTGAGTAACATAAATGATGCGTCTCATTTCTCTATATATCGTGAATCAGTTTATCATAAACATGAATTCGGTCACTGGTGAGTAGAGCTGAGAGAAACTGAGCTTTTGAAACTCAATACAGGGGTTTTCCTGGCTCAAAGTGTTTGTTTAAGTATAGAAAAGGGTTTAAATGTATCATTCATATATTTCCACATCACTGTAGAATATCTACGTCTGTGTTTATTGAACTAATGGTCACTCTTATTCGTTAATCACAATCCAGATTCCAGTAAGAGCACACTAATTTATTATAGAAAATACAATAAAGGAGTATAATCATAAGCTGGGCTGGTCCTGTTATACTGTGACTTTTCTTTCTCTGATTTATATGTCATATATTTATAATAAATGGCTTAAATTACATATTTAGGTTCTCTTTATCACTTAAACAGATATATAGTAGACATTAAAAATAAAATGTTGTATTTATTGATGCATTCAATCGTATCATGTCCTCGTGCAAAGTAATCAACTTCCACAAGAGCTATAAACCATGAAATGATAATAATTTCTAAATATTTGTAGATTGTTATAGAATAGGCTAAACTTCCTCAAATCATGCATATAAATAATGTGAAACTATAGTTTTTTTTTTATACAATTTTCTTCATTACAGTGTCCCTGAGGTCATCTTCCCTGTTAGTAAGTATTTTCTCAACCTTCCAAAAAAGACCACTGTAAACAGAAATAACCTTCAACTCTCACTCCTGCCTGTTTTTTTAGTTTGTGAAATGTTATCCTGCTTGTCCCACTCTTATGGTACGTTCACACCAGATGCGAATGAAGCGATAAGCGTGAGTGATTTACATGTTAAGTCAATGCAAAGACGCGAATAGACATTCTGCGGCACGAATGACGCGAATTGAGCAAAATGAATTTGAACTTTGGCGGATATTTGCACTGCGTTAACCAATCAGGAGCCTGCTTCCTGCTGTCACGTGGTGAAGTGATGGAAGGCAAACCTTGAGGCCAGAGTAATGTAAAAATACTAAAAAAAAAACAGTTATTGTGTCACAAAATGAGTTTTTCAGGTGAGAATGTAGTTTAATGCTGTTAACCCTGTTATGCTGTGTTATGAAGAATGTTTGTCTGGTCGACGGTCGTAATAATGTAAAAACATATCTGAAATGGTTATTAAAGTTCTGTTTATCTGTAGAAGGTTAGCTACATAAATGTTGATCACTTTGAAGGCCACAGCTAACTGAAAATGTTCCACCCAGTTAGTTTCCAGGTCTATCAACCTAACAGGGTGGAAATTCAAAGAGAATTTAGTGTATTAAAACTGTTATATAGGTGCAGTTCCACACATTACTGACTGCAAACCATGCAGGACAATGATAGAAAGCTCATCCACTCTGTCATTTTTAAATAATAATTTGACATCAACAGTTGTTTTGCGTATTTATATCTTCTTTTGGGAGGTGAAGAGCATTAACAGCATACGGTATATGTTACAGTTAGTGTGTGTGTCTGATGCCAATTCATAGTCCTTGTAATGTGTGATCTAACAGACACCCAGTGTCTGTAAATATGTACTAGCGAGTACAACATTGTTTAGAAACTGCAATAAACTCCAGCAAGTGATTTTATGCCAATTCACAGCACCTTTATCAACAGATCAAGTATTATACTGCAAAATATCAAATTGGAGAGTTTTACTGCACTGATACGTAATCATAGACTGTTATATAAGAGGTTGGTAAGGAATGTGATGCGCTGTTTTAAATGATTGATATCTGAAGAGTTTCTGTCAACTTTAATTTAACAATCTATATTTGTCTGTCCCTCACATTAAGCTATGGGATGCTTTAGATGACTTTGTAGCAGCAAAGACTTTGGAGCGCCTTTACACAGAGCGCCCCAACCCGTGTTGGCCTTTACACAGAGCGCCCCAACCCGTGTTGGCCTTTACACAGAGCGCCCCAACCCGTGACCATGGGGCCAGGGCTTTGACACAGCCACGAGCCACTTTGATCCAAAGCTGGCCTGAATGCCACGCTTGGGGAGGAACCCGTGATTTTAGCCAGTACTGCAGGGGGCGCATGTGCATCATGCCCAGCGGAAGTACTGGAGAAGTTAATGCCATTAGGCCTAGCATTCTCTGAAAAAATTGTAACTGGTCTGTTGGTGCTTTTTCTGTACGAACATGCAAGCTGCTGTGTAGTCAGAGCGCATTCGTTCAATAGCCAAAATTGTTCCCAGGAGGTAGATTCTCTGCCTGGGAAGCAATGAGCTCTTGGCTGTATTTACTCTGAGACCCAGGCATTCTAGCCGGCTGAGTAGCACTGATTTTATTTCTTCCTCTAACTGGGCCAGTATGAGCATCATCAAGGTAGTTCAGAATGCGCATTACCGCTTGTCTAAAGGGGGCGAGAGCTGCATCCATACACTTAGTGAAAGAGCGGAAGGCCAAATGGTAGAACTGTGTACTGATAAACCTTCCCGTCGAACACGAATCTCAAAAATAGTCTGTGATGTGGAATAATTTTGATATGAAAGTAAGCATCTATCAGCTCCACTGAGAAAAAACAGTCCATTGGGCGGATTTGTGCGAGGATCTGTTTTTAACCCTTAGGCGCCAGAGGTTTTTTCCTAAAACATTCGATTTTGACATCTTAATTTCAAAAGCAGTGGTGGAGGAAGTACTGATTCTCAGTACTTAAGTAAAAGTTCCAAGTAACCAGAAATATATTTACTTTAGTAAAAGTAGAAGTACTACAACGACAACCCTACTTAAGTAAAAAGTAAAAAGTACCTGATTTTAAATGTACTTTAAGTATTAAAAGTAAAAGTACTTGCATAAAAATGTATTCTCTTAATGTCTAATTCTAATAATTAAAAAGTAGAAAACAGTATGAGCGGTGGCATTTTAATTGAGTTAGTTTTGGGTTAATGTAATTGTTCTTACCATCTGTTGCCTAGTTTACATTCGGACTTACAATTCTGGTTATCTGCAATGTCATTTTTCTGAAGCAACATTCTCATCAGCTTTGATGTATTTAAATCTTCATATTTATGATATTTTTACCTTTTATAAAGGACATTTTCCCCAAATCTTATTAAATATAGGCTTTGCTTTAGCTTTCCCTTTATATTCTTAAATTTGATTAATAAATTAAATTAGAATAAGATACAATAGGGTTGTTACCAATCAAATTAAATAATTAACACTGAAAAATTACAACTGCACTAAATAATGCTATGAGATTGTTTTAACTAAAAAGTTAACTAAACCACCAGTAGATGGCGGCAGGTGAATCCTTATGAGAGAGTCATTGAGTCGATTCGTTCAAACGGCTGATTCGTTCATAAATGAGGCAGTCGTTTATGAATAGGGCATTGAATCTTTGATTCAGTAACGCACTGTTGCTGTGCAATACGTTATGGTTCGGATGTGGAAATCTGATCTTGGAAATATTTTTGTTGCTGAAATAGAACAAAAGCAATAAAGCAATCAGTAAAATGTAAGTGACTTGATGTTAATTCATTGTTTATGGAACTGTCAAATGAAATCAGTGTCAAATTTTCTGTCGTGATGGTATTCAGGAAAACTACACTCATTGGTCGTGTAATGTGGTGTTTTTTTAACTGTTATAAAATATAAAAACTAAACATTTTGAATTTTTAATGCAGTTACTAAGTTTCTTTGTGTGAGCGGGGCTGATTTGTTTCCACTTCTCCTCGAGAGGCTGCGCAAGCCTCAACAGCGCAACCGTCAATTCATTAGCCTATAACGTACATTATACTATGAAATCCGGGCAAGCCTTAATCTCGAGCCCTGAAACTGATCAGAAAATGTAACGAAAATGTAACGAAACGTTGTAGAAATGTAGTGGAGTAGAAAGTATAATAATTGCTGCAAAATGTAACGAAGTAAAAGTTAAAAGTATGCACTATTTATTCTACTTAAATAAAGTACAGATACGTGAAAAATATACTTAAGTAAAGTAACGAAGTATTTGTACTTCGTTACATTCCACCACTGTTCAAAAGGCTATATCTTAAAAGTGATAAAAGATAGACACTTTCTGTAAACTAGAGTAATATTAAGGATGACCCAAAAGTTTATGTAGGGATTACATTTTCCCATCTAATTTGCATATTATGACGGTATATAGTGGTGGCAATCTTGGATTATAGAATTTTAATGAAAAGCCACGTTTAAATGATAAAATGCAGCACTTCTTTCCCCCCAAAATGTCCCTTACCTTCTATATGCTATATTGCACGATACTGAATGTTCAGGTAAATAGTAAACAAACTGTAAATCATTACTAATAAATGGCAGAAGCAAAACGAATGCATGTAGCGGTTTGCCTTTTGCTGTAGAGATTTTCCATTTACTACATACAGTAGGCACTCTGATTCCATATATGGGGCACATATATATTATACATTGAGGAAAATAAGTATTTGAACACTCAGCTATTTTGCAAGTTCTCCCACTTAGAAATCATGGAGGGGTCTGAAATTGTCGTAGTTAATGTATGATTTTTTAACTATTTATTTGTATGTGAGAAAATCAATGTTAATATTTGGTACAGTAGCCTTTGTTTGCAATTACAGAGGTCAAACGTTTCCTGTAGTTTTTCACCAAGTTTGCAAACACTGCAGGAGAATTTTGGCCCACTCCTCCACACAGATCTTCTCTAGATTAGTCAGGTTTCTGGCCTGTCGCTGAGAATCACAGAGTTTGAGCTCCCTCCAAAGATTCTCTATTGGGTTTAGGTCTGGAGACTGGCTAGGCCACACCAGTACCATGATATGCTTCTTACAGAGCCTCTCCTTGGTTATCCTGGCTGTGTGCTTCAGGTCATTGTCATGTTGGAAGACCCAGCCTTGACCCATCTTCAATGCTCTAACTGAGGGAAGGAGGTTGTTTCCCACAATCTTGCAATGCATGGCCCCGGTCATCCTCTCCTTAATACATTGCAGTCACCCTGTCCCATGTGCAGAAAAACACCCCCAAAGCATGATGCTTACCCCCATGCTACACAGTAGGGATGGTGTTCTTGGGATGGTACTCATCATTCTTCTTCCTACAAACACATTTAGTGGAATTAGGACCAAAAAGTTCTATTTTGGTCTCATCTGACCACATGAATTTCTCAAATGACTCCTGTGGATCATCCAAAAGGTCATTGGCAAAATTAAGATGGACCTGGACATGTGCTGGTTTAAGCAGGTTAACCTTCTGTGCCATGCATGATTTCAAACCATGACGTCTTAGCATATTACCAACAGTAACCTTGGAAACGGTGGTCCCAGCTCTTTTCAGGTCATTGACCAGCACCTTCCGTGTAGTTCTGGGCTGATTTCTCACCTTACTTAGGATCATTGAGACCCCACGAGGTAAGATCTTGCATAGAGCCCCAGTCTGAGGGAGATTGACAGTCATGTTTAGCTTCTTCCATTTTCTAATGATTGCTCCAACAGTGGACCTTTTTTCATCAAGCTGCTTGGCAATTTCCCCGTATTCCTTTCCAGTCTTGTGGAAGTGTACAATTTTGTCTTTAGTGTCTTTGGACAGCTCTTTAGTCTTGGCCATGTTAGTAGTTGGATTCTTACTAATAGTATGGGGTGGACAGGTGTCTTTATGCAGCTAACAACCTCAAACAGGTGCATCTAATTTAGGATAATAAATGGAGTGGAGGTGGACATTTTAAAGGCAGACTAACAGGTCTTTGAGGGTCAGAATTCTAGCTGATAGACAGGTGTTCAAATACTTATTTGCAGCTGTTTCATACAAATAAATAGTAAAAAAAAAAATCATATTGTGATTTCTGAATTTTTTTATTAGATTATGTCTCTCACAGTTATGCCATTAGAAAATAATAATAGTAATAAGTACTCTAATGCAAATACTCGCTGACGTTGACAATGCTCTTATAAAACGGCTCACTCGCACACCAGCTCTGCTTTTGTTCGCACTGATTCAATGCACTCTTACTCTTGCTTATAGATTTTGTATAGAATCATGATGTTTTTTTGAGTAGGGATGAAGTATGACATGTCTGCCATCTAGTGGTGGGGAGTTCAAATTAAATTTGACACCCTATTTGACAAAATCGGCCGTTTTATTCAGTGCCACATCTTGTAGAGTATACTCGACCGTGGCGCCTAGAGGGTAAATGTCAGCATTCTGAAAGTGTGTTTGATAAGAGCCTTGTTTAGATGTATGAGGTCTAAGATGGGCCTGAGGCTGCTATCTTTTTTGAGGACGAGGAAATGGTGGCTGTAAAACCCTGACTCCCTCTGGGCGTGAGGCACCACCTCTAGCTTTTTTCATTAGTAGGCTTTCCACTTTGGTTTTGAGGACATGTGTCACGTTGCTCTCCACAGAAGTGAGCATCATACCTGCGAAACAGGTGGTTTGCGAATGAATTGGAGCGAGTAACCTCGATGAATTGGTTTTATAACCCACTGTGACACTGGGGATGGCTTTACAAACCTCTGCCCAGACGCACAGGGCTTTATAGTGTCGGAAGGAGGCGCGCTGTGCAGGGTGCTGACTGCCATGTAGGAGGCAGACTGGCCTGGATTGGAATCAACCCTCTCTTCCTGATCAGCCTGTCAACGCTGCTTTCTGTGTTCAGAGTCCAGCACTTTTGCCTTGGTGCTTTGATTGGTGGTGGCGCTGACGTTGGTCGTGCGGTGGGTGGGCCCAGGCGCCTGCGCTGTTGCTGGCTCGTGTCGGTAAAAAATGGCACCGCTTGGGATGCTTTTTTGTGTGGTGAAATGCTCTGCAAAGCCATCCACCGCTGGGCCGTACAGGGGTAGTTGGAGCGTTGAGGAAAACGGTTTTATTGCCCTTCTTTATCTCCATCAGGTTAAGCCATAGGTGGTGTTCCAGAATGATCAGGCTGGCCATCGATCTGCCTATGGCTTGGGTGGTGGCTTTCTTGGCGTGAAGGGCCAGGTCTGTGGCGCTCCGGAGATCGGAAAGCCTCCTGATCTTGACCAGACTCACGCATCTCACAGAGAAATTTGGCCTGAAATTCTTGCAGAACCACCATCGAGTGGAGCGCGGAGCCTGCTTGTCCAGCGGAAGCATACGCCTGATTCGCCAAGGCTGACGTAGTACGACAGGGCTTTGAGGGATGGGAGATGTTGTGCTTCCAGCCGATCACAGAGCGCGGCAGAGTTGAGCCGCAACCATTTCCTCGAGTAGAGGAAGCTTCTCGTGGCCCTTTCCGATGCTGCCGTCAATGGTCGAGAGCGTGTGCGCCGTGGACGGGCAGAGTGAAGTACCTGCCATGACTTCACCAGCTCTGCGTGCACCTCAGGGAAGAACGGAGCGGCTCTCTGTCAAGGGGCCTGTTGGAGCCCCAGTTGATACCACTCATCAAGGCGGCTGTGCGCAGGCTCAATCCAGGCTCAGGTCACCCCAGCTTTAGTGAGGACACAGCGTAGTTTGGGTTTCGCACCAGCCTTTGAGTTGTGATGTTGAGGGGATGGGGTTGTCAACGGTGCCCTCTGGTTTCCCAGTTTTTTTACACAGAGGTTTGGCCTGAAAAGGAAATGGGAGAGCGTGAGGGACTGGGTCGGGCTCTGCGAAGAGTGCCATCCGTGAATGGAGGGAGGAGATGGCCATACCGATGCAGTGAGAGCAGCCGAAACCAGCAATGGCAGTATCTGCGTGGTGCGCTCAGATTGTGCTGTTCTGCCGTTGGCTCATGCGGTTCCCACTGGCCAGCCAATAGCATGTGAGACGTCTGACACTGTTTTGACTGGGCAGTAGTGATTTTACAAATTACTTCAGTATATTTGAAAATAGGAGAATTCCCAGTGCGTCTTTGACGCAGTACAACTGACTATTCAAAAGGGAACCCTGTAACAGTCAACTGAATCAATCGCAACACAGAATGATTCACTGAGTCGAATCACTCGAATCACTTCCAACACTGACTCCTGCTGGTCAAAAAGTGTAAATGCAATGAGAACAATCAAATGTTTATAAATTCTGCAAACCAACTGTTCATTTTTTCATGGAAATTTAGTTTATTTAATCTACAAATCATAAATGTAATGCATAAGTGTCTAAATACAAAACATACAATATAATGTGCTCTTTTAATAATTTGTAGTATGTAGAGTGTTTTTATAAGCTTTATGAGTTTTTTTTTCCTTTACAAGTTACTGAACTACTAGCTAGCTGAGTGAGACACTCAGAGATTGTTTTAAGTGTTTTTAGTCTAATCAAATGATTTAAGTCCATCAACTCTGACTCTTACCAGTGACTGAACTACTGAACTAAAGCTGATTGACACAATCAGATATTTAGTGTTGAGTGTTTTTCTATTAATTATTCTCATCTTAAACAGGACAAACACAGAAAAACTCCTGGTTAAGCAACTGAGATCAACGTGACACTATTATACAGATTGCTTTCATTAAAGTGGAGAGTGAAGACATAAAGATGGTGATTATTAAAGTGGAGAGTGAAGACTTGAAGATTGAAGAAATATGCAGCGTGAAAGATGAAGAAACTGAGGAACAAACAAAGAAAGTGGAGAGTGAAGAGAGTGAAGAGTTAAAGATTGAAGAAACATTCAGTGTGAAAGATGAAGAAACTGAGGAACAAACAAAGAAAGTGGAGTGTGAAGAGTTAAAGATTGAAGAAATATTCAGTGTGAAAGATGAAGAAACTGAGGAACAAACAGGTTGGTTTATTCTCAAAGCTGAACACCGTAATTTATTGTTATTTTGTGTTTTAAACCCAATATCTACTATTATTATAACATACCTGAACATAAATAGTAGTAAATGAACATTTATAAACATGTCTTAGAAAAACAACAACATTAATGATCATCTTGAGACCAAACAATGGCCATATTCGGGCAGGACTAGTTTCCAGGGGGACGTTAGTGAAATTTCGTACTTAGTGATTTCAATCCTGTCCAAATCTGATTGAGACACTCAGAAATTTAGTTTGGAGTGTTGAGGACAACAGTGTCTTTATGACCTACTGTTTTTGGCAAACTCATCGGCCCTCTGAGAAATCTAATCCTGTCTGAATGCGACTGTCTGTGATTGCTGATGTTGTATTATCCTAACGCTTCTCCTCGTGTGTTTTTTGACCTGCCGTTGGCACACCAGTCTTAGCATACTTACATTTCAATATGGATGGTATCTGACAAAAAAACATCAACACATACATTCAATGAAGAGAGCCAAATCACAGAAACAGGGAGGGGTGGGGGTACTGGTTTGCTTATCTCAAATGATTGGAAATTTGATCCATTACCATCTCTACCGGCCAGTTCATTTGAATCGCACTCAATCACTGTTACTCACCCTGTTAAAATCCATGTGGTAGTGGTCTATCGTCCTCCAGGTCACCTCGGTAACTTTGTGGAGGAGTTGGATGTGTTACTTTCTAACTTCCCTGAGGATGGCACTCCACTGATTCTGCTTGGTGACTTCAACATCCATCTTGATAAACACCTAGCTGCAGACTTCAGCACTCTACTGACTTCA
Organism: Pseudorasbora parva; assembly: GCF_024679245.1. NCBI lineage: Eukaryota > Metazoa > Chordata > Actinopteri > Cypriniformes > Gobionidae > Pseudorasbora > Pseudorasbora parva. The sequence goes on from NC_090191.1 coordinate 5,398,494, forward strand.
TTTGACCTTAAGTTAGTATCTACTACGGCTACTCACAGATCAGGTAACCAATTAGACCTTGTATACACACGCAACTGCTCCACGGACAACACTTTAGTTACTCCATTACACACCTCAGACCACTTTCTCATCACTCTTAACCTCATACTGACTCCTGATACAACACGCACTCCAACACAGATCACCTTTCGGCGTAATCTACGCTCCCTCTCTCCCTCTCGCCTATCCACTATGGTATCATCTTCACTCCCTCCACCTGCTCAGTTCTCAGCACTGGACACTAACAGTGCTACCAACACTCTTTGCTCCACTCTAACATCCTCCTTAGACAGTTTCTGCCCCCTCTCATCCAGACCAGCCCGCCCCACCCCATCTGCCCCCTGGCTGTCTGATGTTCTCCGTGAACATCGCTCTGGACTCAGGGCGGCAGAGAGGAAATGGCGGAAATCTAAAAACTATACTGACCTTACCTTGTATCAGTCACTTCTCTCTTCTTTCTCTACAAATGTCTCCACTGCTAAAACAACATACTACCACAACAAAATCAACAAATGCTCTGACTCTCGCAAACTCTTTAAAACATTCTCCTCTCTCCTTTGTCCTCCTCCTCCCCCTCCTTCATCAACTCTTACAGCTGATGACTTTGCATCATTTTTTACAAACAAAACATCCCTCATAAGCAAACAGTTCTCCTCATCACAAACTGACAAGCACATCTCAACAACTAACACGAACACGCTTCCATCCTTCTCTCCGCTCTCCGAGGCAGATATTTCTAAACTCATCCTTTCCAATCACCCTACTACCTGTCCACTTGATCCTATACCCACTCACCTCCTTCAGGCCATTTCTTCTTCAATCACTCCTGCAATCACTCACATTGTCAACACTTCTCTTCATACGGGAACCTTTCCCACAGCATTTAAGCAGGCTCGGGTAACCCCACTGCTTAAGAAACCCTCTCTGAATCCAGCACTTTTAGAAAACTACCGACCGGTATCCCTTCTGCCTTTCATTGCAAAGACCCTTGAGCGAGTTGTGTTCAATCAACTCTCTATGTTTCTTGAAAGGGACAACCTCCTAGACAACAACCAATCCGGCTTCAAAAGCGGCCATTCGACTGAGACTGCCTTGCTCTCGGTAACTGAGGCACTGAGACTGGCAAAAGCAGCTTCCAAATCCTCAGTGCTCATTCTGCTGGATCTGTCTGCTGCTTTTGACACAGTTAACCACCAGATCCTCCTGTCAACACTTAAGACGATGGGTATCACAGGAACTGCCCTCCAGTGGTTCAGGTCTTACCTCTCTGGTAGGTCCTACAGGGTGTCATGGAGAGGTGTAGTGTCTAAGTCACATCATCTAGCTACTGGGGTTCCCCAGGGCTCAGTCCTTGGACCACTTCTCTTCTCCATCTACATGTCATCATTAGGTTCCGTCATTCAGAAACATGGCTTTTCCTATCACTGCTATGCTGATGACACTCAACTCTACTTCTCATTTCAACCAGATGATCCTACAGTCAGTGTTCGTATCGCTGCCTGTCTGACAGACACTTCTGACTGGATGAAAGAGCATCATCTTAAACTCAATCTTGCAAAGACAGAATTACTTGTTTTCTCAACCAACCCAGCACTTCATCAAAATTTCTCCATTCAGCTTGGTTCATCGACCATAACTCCATCAAGGACAGCCAGGAACCTTGGAGTTGTGATTGATGACCAGTTAAACTTCACTGACCACATTACTGCAACAGCCCGGTCCTGCAGATTTGCTTTATACAACATTAGAAAGATTAGACCCTTCCTATCAGAACAGGCTGCACAACTCCTGGTTAAAGCTCTTGTTCTCTCCAGACTGGATTATTGTAATGCTCTTCTGGCTGGGCTTCCAGCATGCACTATCAAACCCTTGCAGCTGATCCAGAATGCAGCGGCGAGAGTGGTCTTTAATGAGCCGAAGAGAACGCATGTTACGCCTCTTTTCATCAAACTGCACTGGTTGCCAATGGCTGCTCGCATCAAATTCAAGGCTCTAGTTCTCGCCTACAAAACAACCACTGGTTCTGCACCATTATACCTAAACTCAATTGTTCAGACTTACACACCCTCCAGAAGCTTGCGTTCTGCGAATGAGCGGCGCCTCGTGGTTCCTTCCCAAAGAGGCATGAAATCGCTCTCACGGACATTTTCCTGGACCGTTCCCACCTGGTGGAATGACCTGCCGATCTCAATTCGTGCTGCCGAGTCTGTAGCCATTTTTAAAAAACATCTTAAGACACATCTTTTCCAATTGCACTTTTCCTATTGCACTTGACCAATACAGAATAGCACTTACTGATCATATCTACGTCTCTCATCCGGATTTGTGCCTTCAGGCGGGTATGTTACATAGTTATCATAGCTACCAAAACCCAGTGTTCTGTATTTTGCGTACGTGAGTTTTTGCTGTCGATGGCTATTGCTGCGCGTTAAGCTAGAATGCCATACAAAACCAACCCATTGGGCCACTGAATCCGCATTAACGACAACAGTTGGGGCATCAGCCTTAGTCCTAATGGGTTGTTATCTTAGCTATCCAAATCCAGTGTTCTGTATTTTCCGTACGTTAGTATTTGTTGTAGCTGGCTATAAAAAAAAAAAAAAAAAAAAAACAGTTGTGTACTCTACTAATTAATTGAGATTTCTTACAGCTCTTACAGGTTGTTGGCTTTGTTTGTTTCGTTGCTTCTATTGCTCTACCCTTTTTTTGTAAGTCGCTTTGGATAAAAGCGTCTGCTAAATGAGTAAATGTAAATGTAAATGTAGAAACAGCAAAAAATGGCCTAGATTCCTCTGCTCACTTATGAAGTATTACAAACAGCCACTCTATAAACTGGTGAAGTTTACTTAAATAGTTTTTTTTAAAATGATCAATTAAAGTTGTATTAACAAATAATACATTAAAAGACGTGTATATTTCCCACCACTGTAATAAACACAGGGATGATAGTCTTGTTCAAACCGCTACATGAAATCACAGACGTTGAGAGATTGTGATCAGATTGTAAGATTTGTTACACAAACATGTCCTGTTAAAATACGGCTATAGGCACTGACACATATTAACATACAATTGTGCAAGTTGCTTTCAGTTAAAACACCTCAAACATGTACTTTAGTCTGGGAATACCTTAAGCTTTGTCTGTGAAAATGGGGGGGGGAAATGTTATGTTCTTGACGGGCATATTTGACACTGAGCTTGAACTGAGATGCAAATAACTTTTTAAAGGGTCACGAAACCCTAAACCAAATTGAGATTTTAGCAGCGTTATGAGTGTTGAGCATCATAGAAGTCAATGTTATCATCCATTTTTCTTATTGTAGTAGAAAACTAGTTCATTTTAAACCTATATTTAACTTCTAGGTTTAAATTTATCTTTGTAAGTTTTGTCGTACTGTAGTACGGCGACGACTGACGACTCACCAGTCTCTCATAATTATTCATGAGTCTGTGTCCTTATCCTATGAGAAGACGACTTCAGGACTGCTTGAAAATTACAGACAGGTGACTTTAATTGGGGATTAAACATTTACATTTGCAAGACAGTGGCCGTCCAGGGCCAAAGCTGCGCAGTACTGGTCCCTAGATAGTGTATATAACAAACATGCTATTGCTTTTGATGCTTTAAATGTCTCACTTGTTTTATGTCTGTTTTTTCCCTGATTGCACTAAAAGAGGCGAGTCGTGACCTCAATGAAAGGGAAGAAGACCATTCTGATAAACATCATGATTTCATGACTGGAGAAAGAACAACACGGGCTAAAAAGACTTGCTCTAAAAAAAGAGCTCAAAAGACAGAAACTAAAAGTTTCACCTGCCAACAGTGTGGAAAGAGTTTCACTCACACAGGACGCCTTATAGTCCACATGAGGATTCACACTGGAGAGAAGCCTTACACCTGCCGACAGTGTGGAAAGAGTTTCAGACATAAAGGAAACCTTGTAGCCCACATGAGAGTTCACACAGGAGAGAGCCCTTATGCCTGCCAACAATGTGAAAAGAGCTTCGGACATAAAGGAAACCTAGTAGCCCACATGAGAGTTCACACTGGTGAGAAGCCGTTCACCTGCACTCTGTGTGGGAATGGCTTCACACAGGAACAAAGCCTTAAGAAACACATGAATGTTCACACTGGAGAGAAGCCGTTCACCTGCACTCAGTGCGGGAATAGCTTCACATGGGAACAAAGCCTTAGGGATCACATGAATAGTCACACTGGAGAACAGGCATTTGCATGTGATCAGTGCGGAAATAGTTTCGGACGTAAATTAACTCTTAATTGTCACATGAGAATTCACACTGGAGAGAAGCCATTCAAATGTGAACAGTGTGGAAAGAGTTTCACTCAATTAGGAAGCCTTACAGTCCACAGGAGAGTTCACACCGGAGAGAAGCTTTACACCTGCCAACAGTGTGGAAAGAGTTTCACTCACACAGGAAGCCTTATAGTCCACATGAGGATTCACACTGGAGAGAAGCCTTACACCTGCCGACAGTGTGGAAAGAGTTTCAGAAATAAAGGAAACCTTGTAGCCCACATGAGAGTTCACACAGGAGAGAGCCCTTATGCCTGCCAACAGTGTGAAAAGAGCTTCGGACATAAAGGAAACCTAGTGGCCCACATGAGAGTTCACACTGGAGAGAAGCCGTTCACCTGCACTCTGTGTGGGAATGGCTTCACACAGGAACATAGCCTTAAGAAACACATGAATGTTCACACTGGAGAGAAACTTACACCTAGCCTAGAAATCTTGACGCACCCTAGCGGCAGCAAATTTAATTTGCCCGCAAGTGTGGTCTAGCAACTCTCAATTCCTATCTGAGCTGTATTCCTCAGAATCTGGACGGCCCAATCACATCTGTAGGCTATAGATTCGGCGGGCGGGGCCATAATGACGACGGTCGAGTTGCGTTTGCGTGCTTCTAGTAACACAGAAACTGGCGAACGGCGGCGGTCTTTCGAATCAGCTCTGACCGCGACTCTGGAAGACTTGGAGTTAAGCTTTCCTCTGAGAAAAGAACAAAGAGCGGCACTGAAGTCATTCTCAAAAAGGGAAGATGTGTTCGGAGTTTAGCTGACCGGATACGGCGAATGTTTAATCAGTCAGCGAGCTCCCCTTCACCGTCGTTGCTCCGGTTGGTATAGCGCTATCCTATCACGTGCAGAGGGAGTTTGAAAGACAACCGTTTATCCCGCAGCTCGGATTGAGCCCTGTCAATGGTGAGTTTCCAGACCAAACATCTTGATGTGGGTCTGGCTTGTCAGGCTAACTTACACCTGCACTCTGTGTGGGAATAGCATTACATGGGAACAAAGCCTTAGGGATCACATGAATAGTCACACTGGAGAACAGGCATTTGCATGTGATCAGTGCGGAAAGAGTTTCGGACGTAAATTAACTCTTAATTGTCACATGAGAATTCACACTGGAGAGAAGCCATTCAAATGTGAACAGTGTGGAAAGAGTTTCACTCAATTAGGAAGCCTTATAGTCCACACGAGAGTTCACACCGGAGAGAAGCTTTACACCTGCCAACAGTGTGGAAAGAGTTTCACTCTAAAAGGAAACCTTGTAGCCCACATGGGAGTTCACAGTGAAGAGAAGTCATTTAAATGTGAACAGTGTGGAAAGAGTTTCAGAAATAAAGATAACCTTAAGGGCCACATGAGAGTTCACAGTGGAGAGAAGCCATTTAAATGTGAACAGTGTGGAAAGAGTTTCAGATATAAAGATAGCCTTAAGGGCCACATGAGAGTTCACATGAGAATTGGTTTTACAGACAGGAAATGATAACTCACACCAGAAAGAAGTTCCCATGTCTTCAGTGTTAGAAGGCTTTCTCATATTAAAGAGACCTAAAACAGCATTTGAAAACTCAATCTGGAAAGAAATATTTAAAGATTTAAAGAAGCAGCAATTTTAAAAATCAACTGAATTGTCTCTTGCCATCACACTTAAAAGGCTGCAACATACTCCGCAAAAACAGAGAAAAAAGTTCTCGCTCCCAGGGCTGCGAGAACAAAATGACGTAATTTTGTTCTTACAGAGCTGGTTTGGGAGTTCTCACAGCTTGTTCTCGACACATCGCCTGAGCAGAACTTTTTTCTTGCGGGTGTCCGAGAACTATTGTGTGATTGGTCATTTTGTTCTTGCAGCGAGAACATTTTTTCTCTGTACTTGCAGAGTACGTTGTTGCCTTTACAGATACTCCTGAAAAGTCATGCAGATCTAAGGCTCTACTATTTCAAATGGCACCAGAAAATATGTATCTGTGTGAAATTAGGGCTATATTCACACTGCATCTGAACCTGATGTTTAGAGTTTTGCCAAATGGTAACTCCATGTTCTGTAACGATCGTCAAACTCTCATCAGCATTCAGATGTCTTTATCTGCGTTTGGCCCCGGGACTGTCGTGGGTTCATTCATCCAGTGTTTTTACTGTCGGTTCTTATGGAGCTACTTTGACGATGGTTCTCGCAACAGAAGAAAGTTTATTAGAAATGTGGAAAACTGAGTTTTGATTTAATCTAAGGCCATGTTTACACCTGGTATTAAGATGTTTTGGCGATCGGATCACAAGTAGATGAGGAAGACTGATCAGACGTCTGTGAGTGAGAACTTGAACACACTGGAGAGCGAAATGAGACACTGTTGTTCATGTTTAATACTGTAAAGCTGCTTGATTTTAAGCAATTTATTGTATAAATTCCTATAAAAAAATTCACATTGCTTTGATCAAATGCTTTCATTATGCTTTATTAAAGTTCTTGCTGTTTTCTCAGTTTTGTTGTGCTAATTTTGTCATGTAGAGGTGTCTTATAAATGTTTTGAGATTAATGCTCTGAGCTTTAAATAAGTAGTGAAAACATGAGCAAGAGAAAAAGAACAAAGACGAGCACAAAGAACGAAATAACTTGTTTTATTATTTCATAAGGAAAAGTTAGTTTAGGATTAGTTGGGAAAGTGCATGATATTGTAGATTAGTCCATCCTTTAATGATTAATTTACCTGGAACACTGCAATAATCTACAGGTCCTTCTCAAAAAATTAGTATATTGTGATAAAGTTCATTATTTTCCATAATGTAATGATAAAAAATTAACTTTCATATATTTTAGATTCATTGCACACCAACTGAAATATTTCAGGTCTTTTATTGTTTTAATACTGATGATTTTGGCATACAGCTCATGAAAACCCAAAATTCCTATCTCAAAAAATTACCATATCATGAAAAGGTTCTCTAAACGAGCTATTAACCTAATCATCTGAATCAACTAATTAACTCTAAACACCTGCAAAAGATTCCTGAGGCTTTTAAAAACTCCCAGCCTGGTTCATTACTCAAAACCGCAATCATGGGTAAGACTGCCGACCTGACTGCTGTCCAGAAGGCCATCATTGACACCCTCAAGCGAGAGGGTAAGACACAGAAAGAAATTTCTGAACGAATAGGCTGTTCCCAGAGTGCTGTATCAAGGCACCTCAGTGGGAAGTCTGTGGGAAGGAAAAAGTGTGGCAAAAAACGCTGCACAACGAGAAGAGGTGACCGGACCCTGAGGAAGATTGTAGAGAAGGACCGATTCCAGACCTTGGGGGACCTGTGGAAGCAATGAACTGAGTCTGGAGTAGAAACATCCAGAGCCACCATGCACAGGCGTGTGCAGGAAATGGGCTACAGGTGCCACATTCCCCAGGTCAAGCCACTTTTGGTCTACAGAGAAGCAGCACTGGACTGTTGCTCAGTGGTCCAAAGTACTTTTTTCGGGTGAAAGCAAATTTTGCTTGTCATTCGGAAATCAAGGTGCCAGAGTCTGGAGGAAGACTGGGGAGAAGGAAATGCCAAAATGCCTGAAGTCCAGTGTCAAGTACCCAGGGCCGGCGCTAGCTCAAATGCCGCTCTAGGCAGAGCACGATCGTGCCGCCCCCCACCTCACACTCACAATTAGGTATCCTTAAGATGCATGTACATACAAATTAATATGTTCTTTATCTATAAAATGACACTAAAATAAAAACGTGCAGGCATGTTTTCAGATTTTATTTTTCATTCTGCAACGTGAAAAAAGTACACAGTGCTACAGCTGCATATCATTTCTGTTTTATAATAGACAGTGTACAGAATAAAACTAGAGCCCTGCACGGGCCTCAAATCTAGGCTTATTAAAATTCTCGGCCCGAGTCCGACTGGAGGCCGGGTTTTTTTTTTTTTTTTTTTTTTTTTTACATTGTTGCAGCCATTAAAATAGTTCTGTTTTGTTTTTAATGTCAAAGTAGATATATTTCGTTTCGTTTCTTTATTAGCTAAGTTAATTTAGAAAAATGTTTAGAGCATTTTTTTGTTTTTTAAATTAAAGTTTTATTTTTTTTAAGTGACGACCAAGCGGCCAGCGGCCGACAGTGAGTTAACCGCATATTTAATCGATTTAGTCTCTCAAATCAACTCTTGGCTTGTCTTGCCTATAATAAAATCCATAGATATAAAACACTTCAAGCATCACAATGTTAGTTAATTTCGCCTACTATTACCACCACAATAAAAGGCATTTTTGACGAGCTGAGGCAGGCTGATTCTGCTCGCGGCTCTCGCAAACGGAGCTAAACAAATAAAAATAAAAAAGAACATGCAGGTTGTCTTATAGCCTACCTTACACCTACGCAAAATGAATATAAATCCGATCTTCAATTCCCGTGGTATATGCTCATTTAACGGAGTTTACAGCAACGAAAGCATAAGATTAGATGCATTTTATTCAGCAGCTCATTTCAAATTCAAAGACCACATAAGAGAGAGCGCGACCTAAGCGCACGATAATTTAGTCATTTCGCAATCAGATAAATACCTGTTATAAATAACGAATGAAGGAACCAGTTGTGAAAAGGCCATAACGCCGGGGACACACTGCAAGCGTGTTGTGAGCATCTCGGCTGCGTGGCGTGTCCGTTTTTATTTCGGCTCCCATGTTAACCGGTTAGAGCTTGCATACTGCCTACGTCGGTCCGAGCCGCGCGGAACGCGTGCTTCAAATAGAAGATACGCCTATTTTCACGCGACACGCGAGCGTGTTGGAAGCGTTTCCAGGCGAAATATAATAGGAAAAGATGTGTATATGCCATTTTGACACGAATACATATTAATAAAAATGACATTTTCATGTTTGAAAGTCTGTACATAAATGCAGATATAGGCCGAATTGTAATAATAAAAAACAATATAATTATCTATTTTGAAATATTAAACCAGTCAATACAGAACGAAATATTCTGTAGCCTTTTGCCGTCAATACCATGGATATGGTATGGGCCGGCTACTGCCGGCGTTGTCTTTGCTGTATCAATAGGCAATATATTTATATTTAACATGAAGTATAGGGCTTCCCTGTACATTAATAGCAGCAGACGCCCCACGGATGACACGCAACATAAACGCCACGCTTACAAGAAACGCGCGCTGCTGCTGCTGGCGCGGACTCTGAACTTATGCTCTGAACACTGTGCGAGCCATATCTTGACAGTCGCGTTAGCTATTATGGTCTCCTGTTGTTTCCACCAGCAGAACATCTCTAAACATATGCAATATGCAAACAAATATTTAGCTCATTGGAGGTTTCGGTTTTTTTCTTGACTGATACACACAAACACACATTCACATAATAGCCTACATTTCAGAAGCGTGCTCGTCGGGCTTTCGCAGCGGCAAAGGGCTTTGATTGCGTCCTCGAGTTTAACTTTTTCAGCTAGTTCGTGCCCAATTGCAATTGTTGCTAGTCCATTGAGTCTGTCTTGTGTCATTGTACGTCGGAGATAATTTTTAATCAGTTTAAGCTTTGAGAAACTGAGCTCACAGTGACGGGGAGAGTGAGAAGCACTCTCAATGCTATAAAAACATTGGGAAAAATCAACACAATCTCATGGTCATGCGTATAAATACTAAGAGTGTAAAATCTTTTTTGCGTGCATATGATACGCACTTTATGCGTATGTATAATACGCCATAACCCTAATAATACGGTTCATATGTATAATACGCCATAAAGTGCGTATATGCATGCGAAAAACCACGTAGCCTACCATATGCATGCCAAAACTCATTTTGGCGTATACATTCCACGAGATTGCAAACTATTTATAGGCTATGCATTTTCGTGAGATCGGGCTCAGAAAAATTTATTCCATCCCTTTTTCATAGATGAATTTAAGTGCATCCAGTGGTTTAGATCCAGCAACAAGGCGTCTACCCAAAGCAGTCAGCTCTTCAAACTATTTATGCCTATCAACATCCCGTGAGTCTCCATGAGTCAGGGCCTTTTCCAGTCTTAAGCAATCCTGAAGAACTATTGTAGGCTATTCTCCTTTTCTTTGAGAGATGTGATGTCATATAAAAACCCAAATACGCGCCCATGGTCTCGAAGCAGCGAAAAGCGCTCTTCCACGGAACGGATGGCACAGTCGAGCGTATTTTGCACGCATATACTAATCGATGCCGCTCTAAGTGAGGTGGGGGCGCGGCCGGGCGGAAATTTTTATTTTTAAATTTATACTAATGGAGTGGGAAAAAATGTTGTTGATATAAGTGCCATAATTGTAACCTACCTAATGTAAAACTAACAAATACATATTTTTTTTAATTCTCTCTCTCGCTTACACAGTTACACTCTCTCTCTCTCTGTCACATGCCTGTCCTGTTTTGTGTGCACATGTGGGTTTTGTCATGTCTCCGGTCTACTGTCAACCCCGCCCTTCTTGTTATCTGATTATTGGTTAATTTGCCCCACCTGTTCCCTCTTGATTTCTTCCCCTTATAAGCTCCTTGTGTTTGTCAGTCTGTGTTGGATCCTTGTGTATGTCTCGTCTACGTCTCCCAGTTCCCCGTGATTCCTTTGGTTTGAGTCTTTGGTTTATGTTTTATGATTATGTGTTTTTCCCCCTTGTGGGTTTTGTTTTGAGTTTATGTTTATTTTATAATAAATTATCTTTCTCTGCACCTGAGTCCTCGCACCACTTTTCCTCGTGTCCGTGACGTGACAGAAGGATCCAACCATGTTGAGGACTCAGCAGAGAGAGGACTCGATCCCGGAATCGCTCACCACCTGTCCTTACTATGAGCGGATTCTACGGTTTCGAGTCCTCCACCTACTTCACCAGGAGGGAATGGAGATTAGGAATTTTGCAAAGAAGTTCCTGGAGACAGCCAAGGGGCTGAGGCTCAGTGACTCTGCACTCAAGGACCTTTTTAATTATGCCCTAGATGAGCCCATGGAGTGGTGGCTCAGAAGGGCATATGACGGAGGCACATTTGAGGCAATGGTGGAAGCTATCGCCTGCCAGCAGGAGAGAGCTGCCAGGGAGATGGCCCCTGCCCTGGCAGTCCCAAGATCGGTAGTCCCTGCTCCAGTGGCCCCGAGGCGTAGGAGGAGAAAGGCTTCCTCTGCCCCCACTCCAGTGGTCCCAGTTCCGGTGGCCCCAGTTCTAGCGCACCCTGTTCCGGTGGTCCCGTTGCTGGTGGATCGTGTTCCGGTGGTCCCTGTGTCGGTGGATCGTGTTCCGGTGGTCCCGTTGCCGGTGGATCGTGTTCCGGTGGTCCCGTTGCCGGTGGATCGTGTTCCGGTGGTCCCGCTGCCGGTGGATCGTGTTCCGGTGGTCCCGATGCCGGTAGATCGTGTTCCAGTGGTCCTGAAACGGAGGAGGAGAAGGAAGTCTCCCTCCGTGCCTGTGCTGGTGGTCCCTGTGCCGGTGGCCCCAGTGCCAGCGGATCGTGTTCCGGTGGTCCCAATGCTGGCGGATCGTATTCCGGTGGTCCCAGTGCCGGCGGATCGTGTTCCGGTGGTCCCAATACTGGCGGATCGTATTTCGGTGGTCCCAGTGCCGGTGGATCGTGTTCCGGTGGTCCCTGTACCGGTGGACTGTGTTTCGGAGGTCCCTGTACCGGTGGATCGTGTTCCGGTGGACGCCGCTGGGCCGGAGATGCCTCCCAGGCGTCCTGCTCTCACCGCGCCTCCCAGGTGTCCAGCTCTCACCGCGCCTCCCAGGTGCCCTGCTCTCACCGCACCTCCCAGGCACCTTGCTCTCACCGCGCCTCCCAGGCGCCTTGCTCTCACCGCGCCTCCCAGGCGCCTTGCTCTCACCGCGCCTCCCAGGCGTCCAGCTCTCACCGCGCCTCCCAGGCGTCCAGCTCTCACCGCGCCTCCCAGGCGTCCAGCTCTCACCGCGCCTCCTAGGCGCCCTGCCCTGCCTGCGGCGTTGAGGCGTCCTGCTCGGCCCGCGCCGCTGAGGCGTCCTGCTCTCCGTGCGCCGCTGAGGCGTCCTGCTCTCCGTGCGCCGCTGAGGCGTCCTGCTCTCCGTGCGCCGCTGAGGCGTCCTGCTCTCCGTGCGCCGCTGAGGCGTCCTGCTCTCCGTGCGCCGCTGAGGCGTCCTGCTCTCCGTGCGCCGCTGAGGCGTCCTGCTCTCCGTGCGCCGCTGAGGCTCCCTGCTCTCCGTGCGCCGCTGAGGCTCCCTGCTCTCCGTGCGCCGCTGAGGCTCCCTGCTCTCCGTGCGCCGCTGAGGCGCCCTGCTCTGCCTGCGCCGCTGAGGCGCCCTGCTCTGCCTGCGCCACTGAGGCGCCCTGCTCTGCCTGCGCCACTGAGGTGCCCTGCTCTGCCTGCGCCACTGAAGCTTCCTGCTCTCACCGCGCCTCCCTGGCGCCCTGCACTAACCGCGCCACCCAGGAGTCCTGCTCTCACCGTGCCTCCCTGGCACCCTGCTCTACCCGCGCCGCCCTGGCTGCCTGAACTCTGCGGGCCGCTCCGGCCACCTGGACTCGGTGGACCTCCCGAACTCGGCGGGCCGCCCTGGCCATTTGAACTTTGTGGGCCACCATGGCCTCCTGAACTTTTTGTTTTCCTTGTCCCTCCCTTGTTTGCCCCTCCCTTGTCTGTTCCTTCCTTGTCTGTTTCCCCTGTCCCTCCCGTCCCACCCTGGTCTGTCCCTCCCGTCCCGCCCTGGTCTGTCCCTCCCGTCCCGCCCTGGTCAGTCCCTCCCGTCCCGCCCTGGTCAGTCCCTCCCGTCCCGCCCTGGTCAGTCCCTCCCGTGCCGCCCTGGTCAGTCCCTCCCGTGCCGCCCTGGTCAGTCCCTCCCGTGCCGCCCTGGTCAGTCCCTCCCGTCCCGCCCTGGTCAGTCCCTCCCGTCCCGCCCTGGTCAGCCCCTCCCGTCCCGCCCTGGTCTGTTTCTCCCATCCCTGTCCCTAGTGGAGCGTCTGGTAGCCGCTCCTTAAGGAGGGGGTAATGTCACATGCCTGTCCTGTTTTGTGTGCACATGTGGGTTTTGTCATGTCTCCGGTCTACTGTCAACCCCGCCCTTCTTGTTATCTGATTATTGGTTAATTTGCCCCACCTGTTCCCTCTTGATTTCTTCCCCTTATAAGCTCCTTGTGTTTGTCAGTCTGTGTTGGATCCTTGTGTATGTCTCGTCTACGTCTCCCAGTTCCCCGTGATTCCTTTGGTTTGAGTCTTTGGTTTATGTTTTATGATTATGTGTTTTTCCCCCTTGTGGGTTTTGTTTTGAGTTTATGTTTATTTTATAATAAATTATCTTTCTCTGCACCTGAGTCCTCGCACCACTTTTCCTCGTGTCCGTGACGTGACACTCTCTTGCCGCCCTGGCTGAGCCGCCGCCCTAGGCGGCTGCCTAGTTCGCCTATAGGCACGCGCCGGCCCTGCAAGTACCCACAGTCAGTGATGGTCAGCTGCTGGTGTTGGTCCACTGTGTTTTATCAAGGGCAGGGTCAATGCAGCTAGCTATCAGGAGATTTTGGAGCACTTCATCTGCTGAAAAGCTTTATGGAGATTAGGGGTGTCCATGGTTAACATTAGGGCAGAAGCAGAGCGGGAGCCGCGCGCGCTGTGCATAACGGAGCAGAAGAAAGGAAGTTTGAAGTGAGAAACTTGTGAATGACTAGAGAAAAGCAGACCTTACTTTAACTGTAATGAAGAAAACAAAAAAGCTAATCGCGGACTGAAAGCAATATGGCCAGAGCTGAAGGAACGAGTCCACAGATGCTTGAACTCTCTGCCGGGAGAGGCTCAGCCGCGCGAGTCAAACGCTGTGTCTGTGTGAATCATTCTCGGCTGCATATTTTACTACATGCTCTAATCGTGCAGGCGCCCTCGCGGCCACTCTCATTGCTCGTGAACTGGAGCGCATCTCATCCTAATTTAACGAAACTCAGCTTACGCCTCGCAGACATGAAATAGATCTTAAGAAACTTGAAATGTCTTTTAACAATTTAAAACGAAAAGAAATAGGCTACTCTCTGATTATGTAATCCATGATGTGCATTTCTCTATATATGCGCGTTCACTACGGAGATGGTGGTCATCAAATTAATAAGCTAAAAATAACCCTGACGCACACTATGGTTAACCGAGTATTAACCGCTAAGGGCCTCGGTTAACGGTTAATGAAAAACTTGAAAACGTGCAGCCCTAATGGAGATGAAGATTTTGTTTTTCAGCACAACCTGGCACCTGCCCACAGTGCCAAAACCACTGGTAAATGGTTTAATGACCATGGTATTACTGTGCTCAATTGGCCTGCCAACTCTCCTGACCTGAACCCCATAGAGAATCTGTGGGATATTGTGAAGAGAAAGTTGAGATACGCAAGACCCAACACTCTGGATGAGCTTAAGGCCGCTATCGAAGCATCCTGGGCCTCCATAACACCTCAGCAGTGCCACAGGCTGATCGCCTCCATGCCACGCCGCATTGAAGCAGTCATTTCTGCAAAAGGATTCCTGACCAAGTATTGAGTGCATAACTGAACATAATTATTTGTAGGTTGACATTTTTTGTATCAAAACACTTTTCTTTTATTGGTTGGATGAAATATGCTAATTTTTTGAGACATGAATTTCGGGTTTTCATGAGCTGTATGCCAAAAGACCTGAAATATTTCAGTTGGTGTGCAATGAATCTAAAATATATGAAAGTTTAATTTTTATCATTACATTATGGAAAATAATGAACTTTATCACAATATGCTAATTTTTTGAGAAGGACATGTATACATGAATTATCCTACAAAATAGTCCACATAATAGAAGTGCGCCTATGAAGTTGCAGCCGACATGGACCGACCAAGATCGTGGTAAGTTTATTATTGTTATTGATTAGTATAAGTGGCTTTAAACTCATTTTGGGTTTAGAATTATTTTCACATGTGGATAGTGTCGGTGTTCTCTGTTATCTACTGACGCGCTTTAACCTGATACTGACTTGCTAGCTAATGTTACGTCTAGCAATTTATTCAATGGCTATAGATGCTTAATCAAGATAGTGACATTTTTTCTGTCTGATAAAACAGCTATGAAAAAAGTAGTATACTGTGTTTTCAGAAAGAATAATAGTTATTAATGGTTATACTCGTCATGAACAGTGCACTATGTTGTTGTATATTTGTAGTAAAATATCCAAAAACCACTAGGCCAGTGTTATATATTTTGTTCAGTTGAGTTCTTACAATATTCCAAATGTTTACAATTATTTGTAAATTTTGAGAAAATTGCTATTTTAACAAGGAGCCGAGATGTCTAATGCCTGTCAATTGCGTCATATCTGCGATTTCCAGTTTTATTCTGTAGAAGCGCATTACTCTCACTGCAGTGTGAACAAGTGTCACAGCAGCCGCTGAGCACACACACAGAGTAACGCCATAACATCATTTTAAATGTATCTAATAGGGATGCAACAATACAGTTAGTCCACGGATCAATACATACCTCGGTTTTTAGGTTCGTTTTTTTTTTTTTTTTTTTGCTATTCTATTCTTAGGCAACTGGAACAGAAAAGGTTAAGGAGAAAATGTTTTTATTGCAATATGCTTTCTTTATTTTACTTAAAAGACCTTACTTAAATCCTTACTTAAACTTAAAACTTTACTTAAAAACCCTTGTACACATTCCTAGTGTATTGTATAATATTATATATATATATATATATATATATATATATATATATATATATATATATATATATATATATATATATATATATAAAGATTTACAGTGGCAGCTCAGAGATGTACAGTAGCATTTAAGT
Source organism: Pseudorasbora parva (assembly GCF_024679245.1). Classification (NCBI taxonomy): domain Eukaryota; kingdom Metazoa; phylum Chordata; class Actinopteri; order Cypriniformes; family Gobionidae; genus Pseudorasbora; species Pseudorasbora parva. The sequence continues at coordinate 5,414,609 of NC_090191.1, forward strand.
ATGAAATTGAATGAATAAATGTAGGCTAAAATTAAAACTACATAGTGTTCAATATACAACATTGATTAAAAGCTACTGTATTAAAGGTCTTTTTTATTCATTTTAGAGGTGAACCGTCCCTTTAAGGACTAGGCTGCGCTGCTGTCAGGCCTGGTCACATCTCATATACACTCAATTTTACTTTCACTTTAGATGTAATCGACTGTGTTTATATGTTAACCTTGTGTGTATTTGACAGTATTAGCACAGTAAGACTGTCCAGTAATCGCGTGTGTTTGACAGACATTTAGTGCGCTGACAAGTAGACAGACTCATATTCTGACTAGAACTGAGTATGACCACGTCAGGCTAATTTAAACCTGCATATTTGTGATATTTAACTCCAGAAAAAAGTACATTTGTGTGTCACAAAAAGTGTCCTCTTTAAAGGGGGGGGTGAAATGCTGTTTCATGCATACTGATCTTTTTACACTGTTAAAGACTTGGAATCCCATACTAAACATGGAAAAAGTTTCAAAAGTTAAAGGGGGGGTGAAACACTCAGTTTCAGTCAATCTCATGTCAATCTTGAGTACCTATAGAGTAGTATTGCATCCTTCATATCTCCGAAAAGTCTTTAGTTTTATCATATTTATAAAAGAAATATGGGCTGTACCGAGTCTTTCCGGAAAAAACCGAGCGCCTGGAGGCGTATCGTGTGGGCGGAGCTAAAGAATGACAAGAGCGCAAAGCGATGACGTCCTCAAGCGTGGAGAAACCCATCTATCTCAGCTAATACAGATAATGATCCACAATCAAATCTGAGGCTGAAATAAATTGAACAGGAGAAACGGCAACATCAGGATGTCCGTCTCTGTGGTATGTACTGAATTTAGGGGCCTTTGTGTGTCTTTACGCGCAGTTTATGAGGACATGATTCGGTTTATGGACTATTGTATGTGACTAGACCTTAGAGGTAGCAAGCAAAACGGTTTTGCACGTCAGAGTCAGAATAGTGTAACATTATACAGAACAACAATGGAGTAACCGTTAGCGCATTTGAATGACGAAGCACGCGATCGTATCGTTGACTGATGTTTACTCATGCGACGGTAGCCAATAGCAGAGACATTTGAAGTTGATTTACTCACCGGCATCTTCCAAAGCAGGACCGCTCTGTCAAAAACACACTTCTGTGGTATGATTTGGTGAAGTCCTGTGACAGCAGTGACCGTGGAAATCCACTTTGCGACGCGACTGAAGCGATACCTTGAAGCTTCCCGTCATTTCTGCGTTCAAATCGGTTCAAATGCAGCGCTGCCTTCCCGGAATGCTGTACTGAAGCGCTGAAGTCGCTCGACGTCACCCATAGGAATAAAGTGGAGCACGGCGCGGACGACTGGATCTGCACCTGAGAGACTGTTTACAGCGTGCATTTCCTCTCTCTCCCTCTAGCCACGCGCGCGCGCACCCTTCCGGGAGAAGAGCCCATACGGCCCATACAAGGACCTTCCGCTCTTATTAACGTCAAATAGAGCCATACTCGAAAAAAACTCGCCGAAACTTGTGAGAAACCGGAAGGAGTATTTTTAACACAGAAATACTCCATCAAACGTCCAACATTAGTTTTTGAAACTTTGTCTATGTTTAGGATGGGAATCCAAGTCTTTAAAGGTGTAAAAAGCTCAGTATGCATGAAACAGCATTTCACCCCCCCTTTAAGGTGGACGTTTGATGGGAGTATTTCTTTGTCAAAAATACTACTTCCGGTTAGTCATAAGGTTTGGCAATTTTTTTTCATTCATGGGTCCACTTGACGTTAAAGTTTCGGAATTTCCTTGTATGGGCCGTACGGACAATTCTACCGGAAGAGCGTGAGAGAGAGAGCGAAAGTAACAGGCTACGCCCATCAAAGTGCTGGCTCGTAGGCTGCGCTGCACAGGTGATGTGACTTCAAGAAATTAACAAGGTCACCAAAAAAGTGCAATTTTGGTTGCCAGACCAAGACAGTCCTGTACAGATTGCCAAAAACCCCGCGTTAAGGAAACAGTGAATGTAATTTGCTTTTCCGGATCAGCAACTGAGTTGCGCAAAGGTTTATGTCTGTTCACTGCATTTCGGTGCCGACTGTTTCATAAACAAGGCCCAGCTCGACGCCGGATTTTCCAATCGCCTAATGCTGAAGGATGGAGCAGTCCCAACGATAAAGGTCCCAACGTTAGTACCGCAGGCGGTGAGTGAGACTGCTTCAAATGTCTGTGTTTTTGCCTATGCTCATCAAGTAGCCCAAACATGATCACGTATAGTTAATTGATCAATGGAGCATGCGATGTGTAGTGCGTGTACATTTGTTTAGCTGGCCACTATATGTGTAACTTTATGTTTGTGTATTGTAAAAGCACTTCAAACAACAATACACAAAGAGTGAGGAAATATGTTGAACTAAATAAGCGCGCTTCTTCATTCAAATGCGCTACTATTCCATGTCTTTCTATGTAAACACTAGCCTGCCGTGCAAAACCAGTCCGCTTACTTGTCTACACAAACCACGCGTAAACACACACACACACACACACACACACGTGCACAACTGCACTTCCCACATGTACACCTTCAAAGACAAAAATACGACGATATAATTCAAGTATAAATATGTAAATAACACAAGTTGTACCACATAGAGACGTCCTGCTCTAGTCGTTTTTGCTGCTGCTCCTGTTCAACTGCAGCCTCTGGGTCTGATTCCGGATCATAGATGTATGGCTGTATCTGATTAAAAGCCATATTTTTATTTTGAATAAAGTTTTTTCCCGCTGTTAGGGATGACACAGCTTTACGACGCACTCAACACAATAACAGCAGCGCGCACACGTCATTATTTAGCTCCGCTCACACGATACGCCCCCACCCGCTCTGCTTTTTTGGAAAGACTCGGAACAGCGCATCTTTCTTACAGTCTTGTTCAAAATAATAGCAGTACAATGTGACTAACCAGAATAATCAAGGTTTTTAGTATATTTTTTATTGCTACGTGGCAAACAAGTTACCAGTAGGTTCAGTAGATTGTCAGAAAACAAACAAGACCCAGCATTCATGATATGCACGCTCTTAAGGCTGTGCAATTGGGCAATTAGTTGAAAGGGGTGTGTTCAAAAAAATAGCAGTGTCTACCTTTGACTGTACAAACTCAAAACTATTTTGTACAAACATTTTTTTTCTTCTGGGATTTAGCAATCCTGTGAATCACTAAACTAATATTTAGTTGTATGACCACAGTTTTTTAAAACTGCTTGACATCTGTGTGGCATGGAGTCAACCAACTTGTGGCACCTCTCAGCTGTTATTCCACTCCATGATTCTTTAACAACATTCCACAATTCATTCACATTTCTTGGTTTTGCTTCAGAAACAGCATTTTTGATATCACCCCACAAGTTCTCAATTGGATTAAGGTCTGGAGATTGGGCTGGCCACTCCATAACATTAATTTTGTTGGTTTGGAACCAAGACTTTGCCCGTTTACTAGTGTGTTTTGGCTCATTGTCTTGTTGAAACAACCGTTTCAAGGGCATGTCCTCTTCAGCATAGGGCAACATGACCTCTTCAAGTATTTTAACATATGCAAACTGATCCATGATCCCTGGTATGCGATAAATAGGCCCAACACCATAGTAGGAGAAACATGCCCATATCATGATGCTTGCACCTCCATGCTTCACTGTCTTCACTGTGTACTGTGGCTTGAATTCAGAGTTTGGGGGTCGTCTCACAAACTGCCTGTGGCCCTTGGACCCAAAAAGAACAATTTTACTCTCATCAGTCCACAAAATGTTCCTCCATTTCTCTTTAGGCCAGTTGATGTGTTCTTTGGCAAATTGTAACCTCTTCTGCACATGCCTTTTTTGTCAGGGTTCTCCTCTGACAGCTCTGTCTATTTTGTCTCTGTTTAGTGTGTCTTTGTTTGTGTTGTGCTTGAACACATGTCTCTGTCTTAGTTTGTGTTTGCCCTGTGCTCCTTGTGTCCCACCTCCTTGTTTCCTGTTACCACACCCCCTTGTTTAGTCCTTGTTTCACTAATTGTGTGCTCACCTGTTCCTTATCTGAGTGTGCTCACCCTTCCCTGCTCCTTGGTTGTCTGAGTGTGTTCACCTGTTCCTCATGTCCTCTGCTCCCTTTATAATGTGTGCTTTTTCCCTCATGTGTTGCTGGTTCGTTATTTGTTGTGCCTACGTGTGCTGTTAGGCTATATGTGAGTACTGCTGTTTGGTCCTGCCTTGTTTCCTGTGTCTCTAATTTCTGTCCTGCAAGCAGAGCTTCCCTGGCAGCCTGTTCTATTGGTCTAGCAGCAGTTTGGTGTGTTTCCTGAGATACCTGATTGCATTGCCCTAGGATCCCTGCCTAGCCATCGCTGGTTTCCTCTGGTCTTGCTGTGCTCTGACAGTTCTGCTCTCCAGTCTACAATCTACTGGAGCTGGTTATAGTGGTTGCTCTTTCTGCCTGCTATTGTGTTCCTTATCTGCCACTGTTTGGACTGTGTGCTCCTCCTCACCATTCCCTGTCTTCATCATCTGTTATGTCAATAAACCCCTGATCACTCATTCCTGCATTTGAGTCCTCTTTCAGAGAATCGTGACAGAACGAACCAGCCAGCATTGGACTCAGCAGAATGAGTATCAGAATCCTGCCACCTGCTAACCTCCGGGAGAGAGTGGCCCGCCATCGATGCCTGTCTGCTCTTCGCCAGGAGGGCTTGGGTATAGGGGGTTTTGCCCAGTTTTTCTGGACCATGGCTGTGGGGCTAGATTATAATGATGCTGCGCTCAAGGACATATTTAACACCTGCTTAGATGACCCCCTGCCTGCATGGGAGATGGATTCTCTCAGGAGTCTAGATTTCTGGGGTTTCTCCCGGTACCTTTGTCTTCGCTGTCATGGAGGTATGCCAATTCCATCTGAATCTACTTGCAGGAAACTCTCCACTCTTCCCCGGCTGTCACGTCATGTTCATGATCCTCTCCTGGCCTCTACCAAGAGACTAAGGTCCAGAGAGAGAAAGGTGGTCCAGTCCATCACCCCTACCACGGAGTCATCTGAGACTGCTCTGGCTACCCCAGAGCCAGTCAAGCCAACTGCTATCTTCTCCCAGGCAACCAGGTTAGTTGCAGTCACTAAGTCCAAGTCACGTTCTGCCATTCTTGAACCAGACCTGTCTACTTCTGTTATTCAAGAACCAATCAAGTCAACCGCACTTGCCCCTCAGACAATTATGGCCGTTCCAGCCACTTCAGAGTCTCCCAAATCAACCTCTGGTTTTCCGGTGTCTGCCAAGATTATTCCTGAGTCAGGCAAGTCAAGTGTTGTCCCTGAGTCAATTAGATCTGTTCCTTTTACTTCAGAGTCTGCCAGGCCTGTTTCAGTTACTGAGTCGATGAAGGTCACCGCTATCCTGCCTGGGTTGGCCGAGTTGGCTGCAGATACTACAGAGGCAGTCAAGCACACAGGGTCAACCCGACGAAAGCGTAAGAAGAAAAAGGCCTGTGCAAAGCAGCCTACTATTCTCCATTCTCTAGCTCCAGCGGTATCAAGTCCTGTGAAAGCTTTAAAGCCAGTTACCAGTCAGGTCATGCCCTCAGAGACCATTTCTGCCATTCCTGTAATATTCACAGAGGCCGTCCCCAAGCTGCCCATTGACAGTGCTGCTGAGGCTTTCTCTAAATGTCTTGCAGGTCTTATCAAGGCCACACAAGTTTTGGTCAAGCCTGTCCTGGCTACAGAGTTAAATTTTCCGGAGAGCGCAGTCCCCGAGCCCGCTGCCGAGAGCGCAGTCCCCGAGCCCGCTGCCGAGAGCGCAGTCCCCGAGCCCGCTGCCGAGAGCGCAGTCCCCGAGCCCGCTGCCGAGAGCGCAGTCCCCGAGCCCGCTGCCGAGAGCGCAGTCCCCGAGCCCGCTGCCGAGAGCGCAGTCCCCGAGCCCGCTGCCGAGAGCGCAGTCCCCGAGCCCGCTGCCGAGAGCGACGTTGAGTACAAATTGTCATGCCCTCGCAGGTGGAGGAAGAGGAGGGCCTATATTGGCAGGTCAGATGCCCTTCTAGGGGTCCCTAGCCCATTTTTCCAGGAGGGCCTGAATCAAGAGGCTCCAGCCCCTAAGCGTGGTCCAGTATCGGCTCCATCTCCTGTTCCAAATCCAGTGAGGGCTTCGCCTTCTGTGCCAGAGCCCTGCTTCAGAGGTGGCCGTCCCAGAGCCCGCTTCAGAGGTGGCCGTCCCAGAGCCCGCTTCAGAGGTGGCCGTCCCAGAGCCCGCTTCAGAGGTGGCCGTCCCAGAGCCCGCTTCAGAGGTGGCCGTCCCAGAGCCCGCTTCAGAGGTGGCCGTCCCAGAGCCCGCTTCAGAGGTGGCCGTCCCAAAGCCCGCTTCAGAGGAGGCCTTCTAGAGCCCGCGTCAGAGGAGGCCGCCCCAGTGCCTGCCAGTCAAGCCCAGGAGACCGCTACAGAGTCAGTCCCCGAGCCGGCCAGTGCGGCCCAGGAGGGCGCTCCCAAGTCTGTCCCAGAGAACGCCAGTGCAGCCCAGACTGACCTTTCCGAGTCAAGCCCAAGATCTGTTCCTGAGGCCATTGAGGGCATCTCTGCAGTCCCCAAGGGCACCCCAGAGTTAAGTCCAGTAGCTATCCCTGCAGCCACAGGGCACGGTTCTGTGTCAGTGCCTGAGGCCGTCTATGTCTCTCCTGAACTCATTCCCCTGACACACACCCTTCCTGCCAGTCTGGCCATGGCCCCTGAGTTCACTCCCAAGTCCTTCCCCAATCAAGGTTTAATCCCTAAGACTGTGTCGGTCCCTGAAGTCCTAGAGTCTATTTCAGGAGCCTTTACATATTCTGTCATTTCCCCTGAATCTACCAAGCCCAGTTGGAAACCCAGACCCGTTAGGCCATTCCCTGTATCGAAGGGTCTCCCCAGTCAAGTTCCCACCCCTCCCTTCCCACCCTCTGTGTTTTCAGGTTATGGTTTCCCTAAGCCAGCACCTCCCAATCCAGCCAGTAATATTTTGCCCGGTTCTATTCCCACCCGCCCCTCCTTTCCTTCTGTGTTCCCTGGCCAGTTTGGGACTTCAATGTTTATGCCCCACCTGCCCCCCCAGTTGGTGTCATCGGGGATTTCGATGCCTGGTTTGGACGCCTGGAGGCGTCCATTGGATGGGGGGTACTGTCAGGGTTCTCCTCTGACAGCTCTGTCTATTTTGTCTCTGTTTAGTGTGTCTTTGTTTGTGTTGTGCTTGAACACATGTCTCTGTCTTAGTTTGTGTTTGCCCTTTGCTCCTTGTGTCCCACCTCCTTGTTTCCTGTTACCACACCCCCTTGTTTAGTCCTTGTTTCACTAATTGTGTGCTCACCTGTTCCTTATCTGAGTGTGCTCGCCCTTCCCTGCTCCTTGGTTGTCTGAGTGTGTTCACCTGTTCCTCATGTCCTCTGCTCCCTTTATAATGTGTGCTTTTTCCCTCATGTGTTGCTGGTTCGTTATTTGTTGTGCCTACGTGTGCTGTTAGGCTATATGTGAGTACTGCTGTTTGGTCCTGCCTTGTTTCCTGTGTCTCTAATTTCTGTCCTGCAAGCAGAGCTTCCCTGGCAGCCTGTTCTATTGGTCTAGCAGCAGTTTGGTGTGTTTCCTGAGATACCTGATTGCATTGCCCTAGGATCCCTGCCTAGCCATCGCTGGTTTCCTCTGGTCTTGCTGTGCTCTGACAGTTCTGCTCTCCAGTCTACAATCTACTGGAGCTGGTTATAGTGGTTGCTCTTTCTGCCTGCTATTGTGTTCCTTATCTGCCACTGTTTGGACTGTGTGCTCCTCCTCACCATTCCCTGTCTTCATCATCTGTTATGTCAATAAACCCCTGATCACTCATTCCTGCATTTGAGTCCTCTTTCAGAGAATCGTGACATTTTTTTTAACAGAGGGACTTTGCGGGGGATTCTTGAAAATAGATTAGCTTCACACAGACATCTTCTAACTGTCACAGTACTTACAGGTAACTCCAGATTGTCTTTGATCATCCTGGAGGTGATCATTGGCTGAGCCTTTGCCATTCTGGTTATTCTTCTATCCATTTTGATGGTTGTCTTCCGTTTTCTTCCACGTCTCTCTGGTTTTGCTCTCCATTTTAAGGCATTGGAGATCATTTTAGCTGAACAGCCTATCATTTTTTTGCACCTGTTTATAGGTTTTCCCCTCTCTAATCAACTTTTTAATCAAAGTACGCTGTTCTTCTTAACAATGTCTTGAACGACCCATTTTCCTCAGCTTTCAAATGCATGTTCAACAAGTGTTGGCTTCATCCTTAAATAGGGGCCACCTGATTCACACCTGTTTCTTCACAAAATTGATGACCTCAGTGATTAAATGCCACACTGCTATTTTTTTGAACACACCCCTTTCAACTAATTCAACTAATTGCCCAATTGCACAGCCTTAAGAGCGTGCATATCATGAATGCTGGGTCTCATTTGTTTTCTGAGAATCTACTGAACCTACTGGTAACTTGTTTGCCACGTAGCAATAAAAAATATACTAAAAACCTTGATTATTCTGGTTAGTCACATTGTACTGCTATTATTTTGAAAAAGACTGTATATAATTATAAAAAAAAAAGACTTTTCGGAGATATGCAGGATGCAATGCTACTCTATAGGTACTCAAGATTGACATGACACTGACTGAAACTGAGTGTTTCACCCCCCCTTTAATGTCAACATCTTACAAATGTAGCTATAATCATCCACTATAAGCTTGTTAACTAACAGATTAAATAATTTACACTGCTAAATTAAAATGGCAATAAATATGAGACTTTTATTTAAATTGAATATACAACTAAGACATTGCACTGTATTTAAGTCTTTGCTAACGTTAGTTATTAAAAATAGAGATCTTCATTGTTAATGTTAGTTCACAGTGCACTAACTAATGTTATCAAATACAACTTTTGATTGTTAATGTTTTAGTAAATTTTGAAATTAACATTAACAAAAATGAATAAAAGAGCAGTGAGTACAGAGGTGAATCGTGCAAATTTAGCATGGCCCATAGAGACACAATTGACAGAATAATTCAATTAAAACAAAACACTAGCTAGTGTATTGGATTTTATTACAGCACTAACTTAATCTAACCTTGTATCCAATGTAACATACAGGCTGCACTAGACAGTAACAGCGAACAAGAAGATAGGTAGGGAATTTGAGAACAGTCTTTTGCAGAGGACATCTCCCCAGAACACACCCCGCCTACACTCCCATTAGTGCTTCTCTGTTTAACAGCCATTAGAAACTTTAACCAAATGGGTAGCACAATTATTCTTTTTGCATATGTGGCATTCCAAAGGGAGAGTTATAGATTTAATTCAACGAATACGCCACCCTGGAAATTCGCCAGGGACGATACCAAGTAAATTCTCTTTTGTTAAGACACCACAGGTTCGTTATCTATATGGGTGAAGAGACGCAAGTCGCATGTATGAAAAATGACCACTTTATTTAATTTAACACAATATTGAATAAAAGACAACTTCAGAGCAGGAGTCGCCAATCTCCATCCGACACATACACACACAATACAAATAATACAAAATGACCAGAAGTGGAAGTATCTGGAGGGTTGGGCCCACTGTCCAATTTAGAACGTTCCCGTGATACAATACACGCCCATACCACACGTGAAGATTGGATACAAGAAAACACACAGCACTAGGTGTGAACACCACACTATGGCAGCAGGACGTCACCCTCCAGAAAACTCCCAGCTCCTGTAACAAATTAAATGACAACACAATGAAAAACTATTTGGACAGAAACCAAAAATAACAATACAAAATGAAACCTTAACAATTGAAAATATCCCTAAGTTAAATTAAAGACAAATTCACACTTAAAATTCACTCCGACTTCTGGCACTACAGTTACAATGTCAGAGTGAGGTGACATTCATTGACTGAATGCACACAGTACTGATATACAGCCACTAGAATCAAACAGGTGGCAGTCGGCAGAAACAGATCGGCCAGCCAGGCCGCTCAGACCTCAGAGACGATAATCTCAGAAACAAGTTACTATTAGGAAGATCAAACTAAACCGCACAATGATGAAACTGTGGAAACAGCAGACTTTCAGGAAAACGTCAGACTTGTAATATAGCAACAAAACAGCAGCGCGAGCTCAAACGTGTTTCATGCAGGAGACTGTCACCCCAGCATCTTCTATGCCGAGCGTCCGTGAAGGAAATGATTCTCCTGCTAAAACAACAATTGGTTAGCTCACTTAACGTTAGTCAAAACGGTTAACCTTACGTACCGAGTGATTGTCACCGAAACGCATAGCTGTACAATTACTCACAGCACGAATCACCGCGGCTCACATACTTACATTAAAACCACTGGAATTGAATGAACGCAAGTTACCACAAACAACACATTAACATGGACTAACAATATAATTTAGCTTACCTACACATAACAAAAGCCTGCACACACACGTCACCGCAGGACTGCACACCAAACATTCCCTCACTGAATAGTGGCGCGCCCTCGCCATGGGGGCGGAGCTTGAAACGACGCACCCTCAGGTAGGGAGTTGGGTCGGAGCCAGCTGCAAATGGGTGGGTCAGCAGCAAGTAGGTGGAGCTTTAGCCGCAAGTGGGCTGTGCAAACTTCCACAGGATTTTGATTGGTTTATTGAGTAACCTGTGTATAGCTATTGGTTGGTGGCGGTAAGGTAAGTTTTGTTGCGATCCATCAGAAAACAAAGAAAGACGAAAACACTTTCACGTGTTCATCATTGTTAAATTGAAGGGGTAAGCTTGTTGTTAATTTTTTTTGGTTTAGTAAAAATGCATTATAAGTTGTGAAAAAGTACATATAATGGTGTTTGTACACTGTTTTTAGTCTTTAAAAAGAATAAGAGTAAAGTGTATCCAAATTATTTCTGTAGTTTTTTTAGTAGCACACACAAATTACAAAATCTGTAACATCCATTTCTACAATTTGCTCTCGATCATGGATTTGAAGACCATAAGAAGGTATTATGGAGTGTTTATGGAGGTATTAAGCAGTGTAATGTTTGTCATTTTGTAGTTAATTCAATTTTTTTGTATTGGCTAGTCTTTACTGTAATTTGTGATCAATTTAATGCATCCTTGTATTCAATTAATTTTGATATTGTACTGCTAATAATTAATTAAAAAGTAACGGATAATTGTATCTTTTTTTATTCTAATCCAATTTCAGAAGAAGAATGCTCTGCACGTTTCCCTGAAACCTGTGGCAATACAAAAATACACTATGCTGGGTTTCTAATTATGTAACTATAATATTGCTATAATATAATGTAATTATAATATTTTACTAGATAAAATTAGCAAGGTATGCATAATCAATTTTAATAATGATTTAAAATGTGTATAATATTACAACTTGAATCCACTTTTTCTTTAAGGATGAGGTGTTAAGAGATGATGACCCTCCATCATGCTTCATCTTCAAGTAGTTGAATAATGTTATATAATGTGCTTTTTTAACGGCCTGTGCTAACTGCTGCTATCTTTTCAGTTATCAGGAGCATTGCTTAAGAACATATTGCTTGAAGTTGTTCTTGAAGAAGGAGATGCTGCCTACAAGCCCGGCATTGGTTCGCTCTAGGTTCAGGGACATAGTTGGGGGATAAAAACTGAAAAATCAGGCACACTTCTTATGGCTAGAAATTAAATAGTGGCATTAAAAAATAAAACCCATAACAAGAACAACACTGATAAAGTTAAATGTTATGTTACTTTTTTTAAAATTATTTTAAAATTATTTTTCCCTCTGGTGTTGCATGATGGAAAAATACATCTTCACACTACAAACAGCTCTTATGGTAAATGTACTCCATCTCCACTTGTTTGGAGTGCCATTTTGAGTACAAATGCTGAACACTTGGTACATTTTGTGTAAATTGGTGATGAATAAACTAATTGTTAGTCTAGGTGTGGCATTTAAAAGGAATACTAAAAATAGTAATAAAGTCTAATTTACTCATGTCATCGCTTGGAGTTCTGGACACCATTCACTTGCATGGCGTGGACCTACAGAGCTGAGAAATTATTCTTAATGTTTGTAATTGTTCAGTGTCAACATAAACCCTAGTGCTCATTGTGCTTCTTGTGTCTCCACCAGGTTATGCTGGGAAGGGAAAGCGAGGCGAGCTCCAGGGCATTTATTCAGAAACAATCCACCCTGGATTTTGCTGTGTTTACTGCATGCAGATGAATTCCAATGTGCTACAATAGTGTTTATACAACTAATAAAAAACACTAAAAATAATACAATTCATGAATGACTTGTACATGATTTTATTCATTAAAAAATAATTTATCCACCCTGAGATTTCAATTTATTATGTGTAATTTTCAGAAGAACATTAGTCTGCTATTTAAAAAAAAAAGCTGTAAAGATGAATGGTAACAACAACAAAAGTTTACATTAGCCAACTGTTTTTCATGCATTTAGAAATTCACTTCACTTAGTGCAATTGCATCTCATTGTGATATTGTAGATTGTGTAGCTAATATTGAGAAATAGTCTTGAGGAAGGCCTACATTACAGCCTTGAATTTAAAACAGCATCCCTTTAAGTAAAGGTGTAAGTGACTTTATCGTTTACATTGAGAATAGCCTACTGTCCAGTACCACTCAATGTAAACGATGAAGTCACGTCGAAAGCCAGTCTGGACACACGATAATAACAAAGACGTAAGAAATTAAACCATGATATAGAACCTGATATTGAATGGTCTCATTTCATTACTGTCGCTACTTCCTGCCTCTCTCATTCACTGCGCTCCTCGGCCTCAAACGCTTGAGGATTTCTCATAGACTGAAAAGGATTTCCACACACGTTTGTGAAATCCCTCCTACTCGTGGCATAAGCCCCTCCAACTTGCACATTTGTCAAAATCCCTCCTACTTGCGGCATTAGCTCCACCCACTTGCTGCGTAAACTCCTCCCACCTGCAGGTCTCCGGGCTGCAGCGATACATACATGCGTTTGCGGGACTCGTGTTTCGCGCTGTGGGGGATTTTTAAAAAAGTGACGTGAGTGGAAGGGAGGCAGCAGCGCTAGGACAGTGCGTGTGTGTGTGTGTGTGAGAGAGAGAGAGAGAGCAGGAGCGCGGCTCGCGGCTGTTATTTCAAATAGCGCAGCATATTTTAAACTAATCGGTTAACCGGTTTCAACCGGCTAATGAGGCTCGGTGGTCGGTCAAGAAAATGTTTAGTTTTCGCCATCCCTACACCTGCCATTAAAATATTTCAATATATGGCTATATGGTGTGCCACGCATAAAAGCCCGTTGCAGCGTCTGTGTCTGAAGTTTGTTTTGAGCGCTTATGCCACCACTCTGTTATAGGCTAATTCTTTTTTGTTGCCAGATTTACTTTCGCCTTGATCCCCACCCGCAACGCGCACTCCGGTACTTCGTGCACCACCCGAATGATTACGCGCGTGTAGGCCTATTTTAAACACATCGAAAATTGCATAGTTGACCATCATTCCAGAATAGTGAGCAAGCTGACTATTTAGATAGTGTGATAAAAGTAGTTAGCTATAGAATAGGATGTATGGCTGAAAACTATTACCATTTTAGTCTTTAAGCAGCCTTATCTTGTCTACATTATGCCTTTATTGTGAATGTGATTATAAACGATATGCTTTCGTGTTGTGCTGCTAAATGTTTGCCAGTGATTCTATGATTTTCTGAAAACCTGGCGTCCTCCAGTCTTTCCGACAGCAAAGCACCTGAACACAACAAGCTCGTAATCACGACTTCTTAAGTAGGAAAGTTAGGATAACACGTGAAGGCAGCATGAATAACATACGTCTCTGTTTAACTCACGGTGCAATAACCAATCAGATGTGTTTAGATTAGTCACCAATTAGAAAAAAGACGGATTGGCGGCAGTTTTTACCGCGTTTACGCAGGCCATGTGCTCAGTAGTCAGTGTGCGACAGACACGTTTTGACTGAATACTGCAAATTCTGTCGTGGAAAAGTGCAGATACGATGCAAGTAAGATATTATTGTATAATCATTTTGAATGCATATCTGCTAATGCTAATCAGCAATCAGCTGGCGCTAACTGAAGCTATTTTTACCACAACACAACTCAAAAATAGTTACAGAGTTAAACAAAACCAATTAATTGCTTTTAATATTGCTTTCTTCCCTTTTCTGGTTTTTGCTACTCTGAGCAGTATACAGATCTTGGTATTTGGGGCACTTTTTGTGTTTCTTTGCCTCTTCTTGACGGATTGCTTCCTGTACTCCGGAGTTGCTTTGGATAAAAGCGTCTGCTAAATGTGTAAATGTAATAGCGTGCTGTGTGGTTGTGTGTGTGTGTATGCGTGGATGTGTGTGTGAGTCTGTTTGAGAGTTTGTGTGCACATGTAGGTTTTAAATGCAATGAATTGGTTTTGTTTAACTGAGAAACAATTTGAGTTGCGTTGTGCTAAAAAATAGCTATGGGTAGCCCAGGTGATTGCCGAGTGCAACTTCATCAACCTAGAACGCAAAAAAAATGGCGCTGCCATGGTCCAAATATAAAAGTGTTTTTTTTTTTTTTTTAAATAACAGATCTTTCATGGGTTTTCTACTACATGTTTCAGTAAGATACATCAATTGTTATATTAAGCCATACAAGTCTTAACACCAGGGGATTCCTTTAAGAGCTAGACATCTGCAGGCCATTGTGCGTAATTTTTGGACTGTCTAACACATTTACGGCCATGTCACAAGGCATTACTTGGTGTAAAATTGTACTAGTTGTGTGAAACGTAAAGCGATTACATCCATCTAGTCTGTTTGTCTGTTCATCCTTAGAAGGTAGTGTGAGGCTATGAGAATAATAGTTGTTTTGGCTGATTGTTTATAACAGATCAATTAAATGTTATGCACTTGCCTGATTTGCTGTTTTTTCGCGATCTGGGGGCATGTTTTAGTGTCTGAGCAATCATCTCCTCCACACTCTGGGATTTTTGGTGTGGGTATGCCTTACTGCAGCCACCTTAATGCAATATAAAGATCCGTTATTAAAAATAGAACTCAGATACATGTATAAAAAATATTTAAAAATCTCGTTTTCAAAATAGAACATGCAATGCATATTTATGTATTGGGAACTAACAACTTTTACAATGTTCTTATTTACAACCTAGTTTCAGGCATTTCAAATAATTTGAGATCTTGGGGATTGACACAGACTCATTATTAGTTATTTGGGGCAAGTTTTCATCATACATAAGTTTTGAAACTTACGTACAGGGGTGGTAAGTAAAAATACTTGTATACTTTACTTAAGTATTGTTGTTGTTGTTGAGATCTGTACTTTACTTGAGTATATTTTATTTGCATCTACTTTTACTCTTACTCCACTACAATATTAAAGGCAAAGTTTACTTTTTACTCCAATACATTTCCCCATGCCCACTCCCCACGCCAAAGTATTTATTACACTTTCCAAACTGGTCAGGTCGGTCATGGATGATCCAGTCGGGTATAGACTTGGAAAAGCTCGCTGACAAGTCAAGTTAGCTCAGTGTTTCCCAAACGTTTTTTTTCGCGGCACAGTATTTACTATGAAAACATCGGTAACACTTTACAATACAGGTGCACTAATATGCATTAATTCATGCCTAACTAAAGCACAGATAATCATGAGTTAATGTAACTAAACCATTTATTTATGATTTACTGCATCAGTAACTAATGAACATTTTATATGATTAATAGATTAAGTAATATATGAATTGCTATTAATTAAATGACATCATTAATTCCATAATAACATTACATTAAGTAATAATGTAAATTAATGTATTTAAAGCCATGCTTTCCAACTCCCAGTTGTCTGTTTCAGTTAATCATTAATCATATATAACAATTTGCAAAGGTATTATGTTATGACTTTACTTGTTGAGGCACATGACTATTAACTAATTGTTAAGTAATATGTCATTGTGGTTATGGCTTTTGAATTAATTTTGAATTAGTAATAGTATCTTGCACATCATCTGTTTGATGCAGCTAATGTTATGGATCACGTTTATTTTAAGTTTAACCCCAATACTGCATTAAGGTGCTTCATTGTCTCATTTGTTTAATAAATAGAAACTCAAAATGTTTTTGTTTCTGAACCACATAAATATGATAAATCATGAAAATAGCACTATTTGGCATGTTTCACTGCATCATCAGAAATAAAACACACACGATTACCCAATATGCTTACAAAATCTTTTACTAATATTTGAATAAAGGTTGTCGAATCTCCAGAAATGTTCATTGTATTAACTCAATTCTAATTTCAATTGACTCAATTTTAAGGCAACCAGGTAACTTTTTTTTCTAAGTAATTTTTTACAGTGTAACAAAATTCTTAATTGCAGTATAATCTAATCATTTGTTCAATTAAAGCACTGCATATCCGTCCAAAAGAATGTATCTGCTTAATTATTATACAGTTAATTTGAATATTTACTTTTTACTTTCTGTATTTGAGTACATTTTAAATTGGATACTTTTGTAGTTTTACTGGAGTCATTTTTTATTTAGGCATATATTCTTTTACTCGAGTATAACTTTTTTGAGTACTTTTACCACCCCTGCTTACGTATGATGACGTCATTGATTAGGAGCAGCTCCTGAAATTTTAGTTTTCCCTTTCTTCCTTTGTAACTATGTTTCCATAAGGAATTGTCTCCAATTTTTTTCAACATCCGCCGTATTCCATCTCCCAAGCTGCCTCCACACTGAAGACACAGATAACGAATCTATGAACAACAACAAAAAAACAGCAATTAATAGTTAAATTATTTCAGGTTGACAAGGACTAGTAATGTTGCTTATTGTCGTGGCACATACCATCTTCTTTCGAAAGGCTGCATCTTTCAGCTGATCGGACAGCTCTTGTAATTCCAACACCGTTTTACAAGGCTCTTCTAGCACCTCTGTAAGATCAGAGACAGAGGTGCTTGGCTGACTCACTGACTGCTGCATGTTTCCAACTGCTGCTGTGATGTTGTCCTGGATTTGATCTAGTTTCAGCATGATCCTCCTCTCCAATTTTTTCAAACTTGTATATTTCTGTTCAGAAATCATTAATGATATTACTAATAACGGCACAATGTTTATATATATATATATATATATATATATATATATATATATATATATATATATATATATATATATATATATATAATAGAGAGAGAGAGAGATGCTGAAATTAAATGGTTACCATCTCGAAGAGCTTGTGGATCATTTACACGACCTAAAATAAGTTAAAAACATTTATATCAAATTCTGTATCCTTGTGTAGTCTTTGGAAAAAATGTACTTTTTTTTGTGTACCTTGGTTCTGCCAGTTGGCAGAAATTGGCTGATGTGGATGCAGTTGTGATGTTGAAGGAGATGTAACTGTAAATGCATCACAAAAAAAGAACCAATCATTACTTAATTAGGTGCATTAAGTGCACTCTTGTGCATGCTTGAGTTTACAGCCATAACATAGTGTTATTGGTATGTTTAAATCATGAGGCTATACTTTAGAAAACAAGTATAATGTTTATGTAACATTGTAATCGACTCCTTGAAATTAAAAGTTTTTCCTTGTTTTTATTTTTTACAAAAATAACTACATTTAAATTGGTGGTAATCAACATTACACCACTATAGACTAATCTGAAATATTCCTTTAATTCAATGGAAGTATAATTATTTAAATGAAACGGTGAAAGAAAAAGAAAACATTTAAATGTACTCACAGTGAGGTGCCTCAGGCAACATTACAGCTGATCTTTTTTCACTTTTTTTCATTGGTTGTTCCTCATCTAATGCAAGGGGGAAAAAAACAATGAGTACAAAATCTGAATAAAACAAACACATTAAAGTAAATTGTAGTGACCTAACCTTCATCAGGCTTCTCAGCTGAAAAAAAAATTAATAAAAAAATATATATTAACAGCGACTTTGAGTACATTTCTAAATATGTAGACCTTCTTAATTTGGGTCCTTTTTGCACAACATAAAGAAAGGGGCTTCTCGGTACTCTTTAGATTATCATCTAACATTCCTGATAATCAAATATTCAACAACTAATTTCAGTATTTTTTTTAACACTACTTACATTCGGGTGCAATTGCTGATCTTGACCGTTTATTTGATTTCTTTGCTGTTCTCAGACTGGAAATCTCATCTTCAGGGCCAAAAGCAATAGGAAAAGTGTTTCAATTAGAAACATGCAAAATGGCTCTGTTCTTAATAATTTAATACCGCTATTTAACAATGACTGCAACAAGCAAGAAATAATTGACAATAGGCCGTTGAATTATTAGAAAAATAATGAACACCTGAGGTGATGCGGTCACGACACAAAGCGCCCAACGGCTCTTTTGCTGGTTACAAAACGTCATTTTAAAGCTGGTAACAGAGGCTTGACCCAAAGTGAGTGTTTCAACTTCTCAAATTAATTCCTATGAAAGTTAAGCTTCCATAGGCATGAACTGAAAACAGTGTACGACTGCTGAGAGCGCGGACGCATTTACACCATCACTGTGCGTTTCCCAGAAAATAATTGCACACCTAAGAACGTTCATCAGCCAATCAGATTCAAGCATTCAATGGCCCTCTAGTATAATAGTGATATAATAATGATTTCACCTTGTGATGATTCACTGTCCTCATGGACTGTAAAACAAAATGAGCATTTACAAAAAAATATGTATAGTTAACTTTCATTTTGATTTTCCTTGATCATTCCAACTTCATTTATTGTGTATACTTACGATGTTGCCTCTGTTGTGCATTTCTGGGCTTGTTGGGCTGGAATTCTTCTGCAAGAAACCAAGTTAAAACAGAAATTGTCTTTCAATGTGAAGAACCTTATTTTATTTAGAGTGCCAGCACAGACCTCGAAATCGTCTTGGTGGGATGATCTTTCTTGTATGGTTTCCATCAGAGTCCTCAACATGAGACGTTTCCAGTGCTTTTTGGGCCCAGTATCTAGCCAGGTTGTAACTGTATGCACTCAAAATGGCACAACTTTTGCTTAATATACATTATATAAACAATTAATGTTTTAGGAATATCTTAAAAATAACCTTTAGTGTTATTTTGCATACTTTACCTGTGTCAGAAAATACTCTGACTGCATATTTTGTCCAGAGGTGTTTATCTGGAATGGTGCATTTTTTGACCTTGGTTCCAACATTTGAATTTGGCCAATAGCAAAACAGTACCTTTCAGACAGAAACAAGGATATTTGCTTAATGTTGTCTTTTTTATATATATATATAATTGAAAAAAATATATGGCCCAAATCTTACCCCATCGATCCACTCTAGCCACAAGGATGGTGCCACTTCAACCTCATTTTGCTCAATGAAATTAAGCACTACATAGCGCAGATAAACCTGTAAATAAAAATTATATAAATCGGTGTACATTTCATTTATGTATTGCAAGGTAAATGTACAATTGCATATTAATAGACAATCATTGACTACTTTCTCTAACCTCATACTTAAATTATGTTTTCCAATGTTGTTTCTTGTTGTACTGGAAACATCTAGGTTTTCAAAAGGGCATGGCGTTGGAGAGCAAATCACCAGAAGATAGGAGTAAACTGTAGGAGGCAGGAACTTATGGAGCTAATCTTCTTCAGAAGGTAGAGACTCAGGGGCAAAGCTTCGGTACCAACTCAGGGTAAAGCCAAAGGAGTGAGACATGGAGGGGGCAAAGTTTCAGGAGTCAGAGACTCAGAGGTGAAAGGAAGGCTTCAAGTATGTATTTTCACAGAATTTATGATTCTCTCATAATATTTTATGTATTTCTGGTGATTGTTTTTTTGTGTGTCTTTTTTGTAGTTGTCATGCTCTAGAGAGAATGAAGAATGGACACCACGTTTTTTGCCTCATAGTTTTCGTCCACAATGAATGCGCTCCTCTGAAGTGACTTTCTTTCTACGCAAAGCATTTGAGAATGCCTAATGTTAGCCATGTATGTTCCGTAGAGACGTGAATCACACGGTGTCAGCAGATATGGCTGTAGATTTGTGTACACTCTGCATAACATTGTGTTGTCCAC
This sequence comes from Pseudorasbora parva, assembly GCF_024679245.1. Taxonomy (NCBI): domain Eukaryota; kingdom Metazoa; phylum Chordata; class Actinopteri; order Cypriniformes; family Gobionidae; genus Pseudorasbora; species Pseudorasbora parva. The sequence continues at coordinate 5,434,739 of NC_090191.1, forward strand.
CCCTTCTGACACCACCTCGCAACATTCTTCAGGGCTTAAAACAAACACATTGTTTGGACCTTTCAAAGACACCACTTTTTCCTTGTTTGCTATCTTGAGTTTCGCTTTTTCCTCCAGACGATTTGCCACTTGAGTTAAGACATTTTTCCCAGAGCGGACCGTTTTCTTCACCTGATGTAAATAGCTTTCAAATTTAAATGCGTTGCAGTTGTCAAGGCACCCAAAGTTGTGAGCATCATCTGAAAGGTGCAGCAGAGGTGGAAAGAGTAACAAAATATTCTACTCAAGTAAAAGTACTGTTACTTCAATGAAATTTTACTTAAGTACAAGTAAAATTACTGGTCTAAAAATTTACTCAAGTAAAAGTAAAAAGTAGCTCATTTAAAATGTACTCAGAGTAAAAGTTACTTAGTTACTTTTTTAACAGTGGGGGTGTGGGACTCTCCCCTGTAGGGCTGTGATAGAATGAGATTTTCCCGATATGACAACTATCTTAGAAACCATCAATTAAACGTTTACTGTACCTATTATTAAATGATGGTTATTATCACTTGTTAAAATGATGTTAAATGAATGAAGAAGATTGGTCTTTTTTTATTTGGTTGAACAAATGCTTTATTATAACAAACTTAAAACCATTTGTTTATTTTGTTTATCAAAATTTCAGTAAAACATGTCTAATAAACTAAATTCAATAAATTATTATGAATTAGATTAACAACTTATTTTTATCATTAATTCGTAAAAATGTTTAAGAATATTAGAGTCCATATGTAGTAGACGGAGCAGCTCATTCACAGAGAGAGAACAAGCAGATCATATATTCATATAGCATTCAATGTGTAACGAGTAGAAATATAGTGTGGCCCCTTTAAGAGCTGCGCGCGCTCCCTGAAAACGAGTTCTGCATCTTGTGTATGTGCGCCATGAGTTTTGAGCTCCCATGTGTGGGGATTATTCTCTGTTTTTCTGTTGCTAACAGTCAGTTGTTTTGTTTTATTGAGTATTGCTGCTGACGGAAATGGAGTTTGTGATGAGAGTTCAGCGGGAAATAAAGCGCGATCTGTTTGACGTCAATCGCCTCCGTGTTTGCATCCACTCCAGATATATTAAAGGGGGGGTGAAACACTCAGTTTCAGTCAGTGTCATGTCAATCTTGAGTACCTATAGAGTAGCATTGCATCCTGCATATCTCCGAAAAGTCTTTATTTTTTTTATAATTATATAAGAAAGATGCGCTGTTCCGAGTCTTTCCGAAAAAAGCCGAGCGGGTGGGGGCGTGTTGTGTGAGCGGAGCTAAATAATGACGTGTGCAGCAGCGCGCTGCTATTGTGTTGAGTTGAGTCGAGTGCGTCGTAAAGCTGTCATCCCTAACAGCGGGGAAAAAACTTTATTCAAAATAAAAATATGGCTTTTAATCAGATACAGCCATACATCTATGATCCGGAATCAGACCCAGAGGCTGCAGTTGAACAGGAGCAGCAGCAAAAACGACTAGAGCAGGACGTCTGTATGTGGTACAAGGTATACACTAACTATATAATATGCTTAGCGGCTTGTGTTATTTACATATTTATACTTGAATTATATCGTCGTATTTTTGTCTTTGAAGGTGTACATGTGGGAAGTGCAGTTGTGCACGTGTGTTTGTGTGTTTACGCTTGGTTTGTGTAGACAGGTTAAGTTAGTGTTTACATAGAAAGACACGGAATAGTAGCGCATTTGAATGAAGAAGCGCGCTTATTTAGTTCAACATATTTCCCCCCTCTTTGTGTATTGTTGAGTGCTTTTACAATACACAAACATAAAGTTACACATATAGTGGCCAGCTAAACAAATGTACACGCACTACACATCGCATGCTCCATTGATCAATTTCTATATATAGTAATATATAATGGATGATACGTGATCATGTTTGGGCTACTTGATGAGCATAGACACAGACATTTGAAGCAGTCTAACTCACCGCCCGCGGTTCTAACGTTGGGACTGCTCCATCCTTCAGCATTAGGCGATTGGAAAATCCGGCGTCGAGCTGGGCCTTGTTTATGAAACAGTCGGCACCGAAATGCAGCGAACAGATATAAACATTCGCGCAACTCAGTTGCTGATCCGGAAAAGCAAATTAACGTTACATCCACTGTTGCCTTAACGCTGGGTTTTGGGGGAATCTGTGCAGGACTGTCTTGGTCTGGCAACCAAAAACGCACTTTTTGATGTCATTGTTAATTGTGCACATTACCTGTGCAGCGCAGCCTACGAGCACTTTGATGGGCATAGCCTGTTGCTTTCGCTCTCTCCCTCTCTCTCTCTCCCTCTCTCTCTCTCACACGCTTCCGGTAGAATTGTCCGTACGGCCCATACAAGGAAATTCCGCCCCCATTAACGTCAAAGGGGACGCATGATCGCAAAAAACTTGCCGAAACTTATGCCTAACCGGAAGTAGTATTTTTGACAAAGAAATACTCCCATCAAACGTCCACCTTAACTTTTGAAACTTTGTCCATGTTTAGTATGGGATTCCATGTCTTTAACAGTGTAAAAAGATCAGTATGCATGAAACAGCATTTCACCCCCCCTTTAAGTGAGCTATCCGCATTTTTCACCCGGACACAAGCGTTACAAATGTTGTGCTTTAATGTTCACAGACCATGTCGCGATTTGATTTATTTCTAAGGCCTACAGCTCTACATTCGAGTTTTTCGTTCATCCACCAGTTTGCGTGTATTACACCAAATCTACGTTATAATGTAAAGTTAATGTTCATGACTGGATTCCGGGATTCCCTCTGCGTCACAGAAATCAATCGGCCTAAGTTATAAACATACCTTTATCTGCACAGAGGGATGTGTGCCCGAACATGTTCTATGTGTTTCTTCATTTGCATCCACATTTTGTGCAAATTTGATATCCTCCAGGACAACACCACATTATTTTTTTCTATATCCAAAGTATTTCCATACTAGCCAGGAGTTCACGACGGCGTTTTGCTTTCACCTGGGTCTGCGTCACTGACGTCTGTCTTGTTCGTCTCCATCTGATATCTGCGCGCTTGTTCTCTCCCGCGCCCCGTGCCCTCTATTCAATATTAGTCATTTCCGGATCGCGGTCTTTTTCCTCCTCTCTTTGCATTAATGATTTATTTTTACTCAGTAACGGATGTGGTTTAAAATGTAGCGAAGTACAATACTTTAATCAAAATGTACTTAAGTAAAAGTAAAATTACAGATTTTTAAAACTACTTAAAAAAGTAGAAGTACACAGAAAAACTACTCAATTACAGTAACGCGAGTAAATGTAATTCGTTACTTTCCACCTCTGAGCAGTGAATGGACGTTGTACACTAAAAATCTTTCCCCATACAGTTCCCGTCCTTTTTCCACAAAGTATTTCAGTAGTTGGCTGGCATAAGGCCCTTGTGACTTTGTAAGTTCTGGACTCACTAAGATGCACAGAGCAGTGCTAAAACACAGGAAGTGTTCATACAGGTGCCCTTGTAGTGCTCCCTTAAGAACTAACGTCCCTGTGTATAGGGCAAACTGCCTGAACTCGGTTGCTTTCCAACGCTCAATTTCTTGCAACCCTCTTGGTTTTCTGGCAAAGCAGTCAGGAATGTTTTTTTCAGTGTCACCAACCTATTGCTTACACAGGCCACATCTCCTGATGACATACAGTACTTTAAACTACCTCTTGTCCACAAAAGCAGTAACTTTTTCATTACCCCAAGGCAGCTCTGGTGCATGTAATCTATAGGGAATGATTTAATCATGTCAATTGGGAGGACAGAGAAAGGTGAAATCTTCTCCTCTTGATGGTGTTCTGGCTGCCAACACTCCCTGAATGATTCGTCGGTCCTCAAGGTCAGATTGTCCACATCAGGATATGTCATCCGACCATCCCAGGATCCCCTCTGGGTGCATCTGTCACACCCATAGTAGCCAGAGAACTGCTTGACACACTTGACCATGGCTTTGGCTGGAGCATCGCAGGTAACGCATCTCAGTTTGATGTTTAAATGCTTGCCTTCCCAGGTCAGACCATTCTGCATTAGTTCTGCCAATTCCTGAACTGTGTCACTGGCAAAATCTTGCGTTTTGGGTTTGGATGCAGCAGTTGTGAGGCAGAGGGGGAAAATGCATGCTGGCGTCAAATTAATGGAACAAAGAACTGGCCAGAGGGACAAGTTTGAACTTTTGAATAATGGTAGCCCATCAACATTTAAGGAGAGGTCAAGTGACTGTAGATGGTCTGTCACATCTGCAGGATATCTGCTCAGATGTTTTGAGAGCTGATCTGCCACATTTGAAACATACATGCCCATTCTGAAAGTTCTTCTCTGAGCGTGGTTGTTTCTTGGTCGCTCTCAGAACTTGACAGGGCTAGATCTGAAAACATGCCAAGATTTTCCTCCTCAAAGTGATGGTTGTGACTAAGACTGTCACTATCAGCAATGCTGGCCATCTTAACCAGTGGTGGAGGAAGTACTGAATCTCAGTACTTACGTAAAAGTAAAAATAACCAGAGATATATTTACTTTAGTAAAAGTAAAAGTACTACAATGACAATCCTACTTAAGTAAAAGTAAAAAGTACCTGATTTTGAGTATTAAAAGTAAAAGTACTTGCATAACATTTTATTCTAGTAATATATATATTCTAAAAATTAAAAAGAAGATAACAGTAAGGGCTGTGGCGTTTTAATTAAACGTGCAGTATGCAACTTTTGGCCACTAGGGGTCACTCATTCAAAATAATAACAACAGACGTACTTTGATGACGTCGGGAAAGTGCGTGGGCTCATGGGAGTTGTTGTCATTGTTACTGTCAACCAGCGAATCTGGCATCTCCAGCAGAAAACATGTTCACTGACAAGGTAATTGTTATATTACATCTCTATTATTGTTAAGTTTAGTTACGGCTTTTCACTTTATGTAATGTCAATCTAATGAAATAGCAGCGAGCTACCGTTACTTAACAAACTTATCAGTAACGTTAGATAATGTGCGAGACAGAATGTTGTGCGGGCGGTCGCTATGTCAACATACCTATAAGTTGGTAGGCTATGTTGACATATTAACCGCGCATCATAATTTGAGTTACTCAAATTATAGATATGTTGACATGGCATCCGCGATTGTCGAACATTCTGTATATCAACTCTTCAATAAGGAAATCAATTTCAATTTAGTTTATCATTACCAACATAAAACAGTAAATGAGAGAACCAGCAGCAGCAATACGTTGTTCATTGGAACACGCGCTGTGTCGCTCCCCACGTTCATCAATCATTCTAATAAACATTTATTTTGGAACTCAGAGATATATGAATAAGTAGATCATTATTAAATCAATATTATATGTAGCTAGTATTAACATATGATAAAAGTGACGGTCACCTTATATTAATTGACCAAGATAGTGGCATATTACCTTATGAAGCTAACGTTACTTTCTCCAGCTACATATAAAACCAATAATAGCTAGTCCATCTGCGTTTTACACATGACATCATCGTGTCACCAAATATACGGATAGAAATATACTTTTGAATCAGTTTTTAAAAAAATAGCTCTTTCAGTCTCCAAAAACAGAGAATCCGCCTGTTTGAAAAGCCGATACAAAATGTATAACATTACGTATTCAGCTAAACGCGTCTCAATGTGGTCAAGATCGCTATGCAATATGCAAACATACAGCATGTTATGATTATATGATTATTATGTTAGCTGAATGGTTACTTAAATGACCTGTTTATTAAAACGCAAGCGAGATCAGCATCTCTCTGCAGTCCGAGCTTGTCACGAAGATTTCGCCATCTTTCAAAGGCTTCTCCAAGGTTTACACGTCTCTTGCTTCTTCTACTGTCCCAAAATCTTCTCGGGTCATTTTTTTCACCCGTACGTTTGCGCTTTGTTGAGCTGGCAAAACGTACAGGCAAAGAGTAGTCATGATCCATTATCATACAGACTTTTTTATACGGGGGTTCCCCTTATACTGTCTGTCAGTGTTCCTCTTTGAGTTTGACGGTTCCGCCGAGTTCGCAGGAAGCAAGACGCAAACGTGGATATGACGTGAAAGACTGGCGACATAACGGAAATTAAGACACGGTCCGTGTCTTTGAATTAAAATATTAATTTATCTGGATTTAGAAGTTAATTGGAACTGTTGGGATAATGTAAACACACAACTTTAAAAAATATATAACATAGATATAGTGATCTTTTATATTTTTAATGCTGAAACATTACATATTGTGCCTTTAAGTTATTTTTGGGTTAATGTAATTGTGCTTACCATCTGTGACCCAGTTTACATTCTGACTTACAATTCTGGCCATCTATCAGGGTGATCTGCAGAGTTAAATAGCATTAAGCAAAACCAACAAAGAAGACTGGTTGTAGAGCTTTAAAATATTTATTTAACTGTAACAAAGGTATTTAATGTTAATTGCAGTACATTAACCATTCTAAAATGAACAATACAATTGTTAATTACCATATGTTTAAAGCTGTAAAAAATTGATTCAGTGCATACGTTTTAATTAGACAGGAACATGTCATCAGGAACATGTATTATCTGCTTATAGTGCTCTGCTTATAGTACATCTATTTCAATCTTCACACAACTCCATTTCAAGCCTCCATTAAATATAAAACTTTCCTAAACTCATCAGAATCTGTCTCCATCAAGTCTCAAAAAAACAAAACAACATGTGAATATTTGGAGCACTTGTTAAAAACTTCACATCACCAGTATTTTTGTTGAGTTTCAAAAGGAGTTGGTTTTCAAAGTTATCTGAACCGAGCCTGCCTCTTTTGGGGGTAAAAATCTGCCCTGCTGAGTTGAACAGTCTCTCACAGGCTGCAGAGGCAGGCAACGGCATATTTCAACGTGATCTCATGAAAATACGTGCGTATTTTTACGTAAAGTGTGATTCTACTACACATACATTTACTAACGTTTTCACACACAATAAAACGTACAATACTGACTTATTAACAGCACTAAAATGTACAATATTGACGTACTGACAGCACTAAAATGTAAATTATCTACGTATCCAAGTGTGTACGTGTAAGTTACCAGGCTCCCATAAATCGTGGCATTAATATTGTTTATTTTATATCCAATAGTCACATCAATGCATGTTTTCAGTCACATTTATTAAATGTATTTTACTAAGTTAATCAACCTAATATAAAATAACAGAAATATAAAATAACATTTTGCTCTCGTGACTTCTGCTACAAACTCATTTCGGATGACTAGATAATGTTAAAAGAAGACTGAATTTTACAACCGTCTGATGAATAACATTCTTGCCAACCATTTTGTAGTATTTAGCTTGTTGTTAGCTGTGAGACATAAAAAGGCATTTTCTCCTATTCAGCAACTGGCGATCACAAGATACACCAAAACACAACATCAATTCACAAAACACAACACTTTATTCGTTCGCTGTAATCCAAATCGTTAGAATCCATATGTTTGCGAGAAACAAATCCAAATTGAGCCCGGTGATCTTCATCTCCATAGCCTTCCATTAGTCTTCATCTCCTCTCAGTAGCGCGACGGTAAACATCAAATCTCACGCTCATCGTGAATTCAAATTTAAAAAACGCGCCCTCATGAAGCGCTACGACATGATTTACGGCAGTGGCATCGAACGCTCATTGGCTCTCGCCTGCTTCGTCACAGATTTTGACATGCCGTGTTTCAGTCGATTTGTATTTGAAATGGGAAACGCGCAACTTCACGGAGAGAAGCGAAACCGGATTCATATTTTCATTGATTAATAGCTAACATTCTGCTCTGTACCTCATACAAAACTATTAACGTTATATACCACCAGAGAGGACTGCGACTGCAACACATCTTCATTTGAACTACTTTTGGTACCGCTTTTGACATTTTTGCAATAAATAAATTATTGTGAGTACACTGGTCTGTCTGTTATGCTTTGATTTATAACAGTACGTTGTTTTAATAAATGCTAATGGGTAGGTTTAGGGGTAAGTGTAGGATTAGCCATTCAAAATATTTTTTTAATGTTATATTGTTATCAAAATCGTCATTTTCCAACGTTTTACCTTTTATTTTCTTTATATTCTGTATTAAATTGGTAGGTTTAGGTTTGGGGTAGTGTTAAGGGATCGTAGATTAATCAATAAAATGGTCAAAGGAAAATTATATAGATATCTTTATGATATAACAAAAAAACATGTTTTTACCAGTATAAAGTTTTGTATTCTTAACAAAAAAGTTTTTTAGCTGTAAAAATGTAATAATACTACATTTAAATGTTGCAAATACGTCTATATTTTACATTTTAGCACTTCTCCAAACGTACTAAGACGTACGTTTAGTCTCTTTGAAAGTAACGTATTAATGCCTACGTATTAACGATGAGACCAGGCTGCATATTTACCTTAAGAGACAATCTGTACTAGTGATCGATCGATATATCGGATTCCCGATATTTTCCCGATATTTAAGCATTTTCCCATAATCGGGTATCGGTTTTGTAATATTTCCCGATAAATGGCGCCATCTTGTGGACGTTTTGAGAATTGCATACAAGCGCGCCATTAACGGACTGTCTGAGGGGAGATGAGTGAACAACGGTGTTTAAAGGTAAAATAACCTGCATCCCTTAATTAATCAACTTTGTTTAACATAACATTAATGCACAATTGAGATATGCACAAATAAGATGTTATGAGATGATATTATATAGTTTAAACTTGGCACTGTAGAGACGACTCACTGACAGAGTCGTCAGGTAATCCGTTATGTCACAATAAAGACGTAACTTCACATGAATGAAACAAAACAGCCTTAATTGAGAGCATGTTGGAAGTAAAAGCACCGAATTTCTTTCTTTCTGTGTGTTTATGCTCAGTTGCATTCAGCCGTTCACTCACCGAGTTGTTGCTCCAGCATATATGCTAACGTTACCATAGGCTATGTAGGCTAAACAAGACCGACTCGTTTAAAACTCCTTAAATTATATTAACGTCTGCTATATAACATTTATATAATAAACATCTTATTAATTACAGCTCCGTGAAAATGAATTAGTAGGCCACCATGAACTGTCAGACTTGCACATTTGTCATGTTTGTAGTTTTTTTTTAAACACTTTTTTTGTCTGTGTTTGTAGTTCGAATTAATTTCTCGTCGAACTCGCAATGGGTTGTGGCTAGTACTTCCTTTGACTAGTACTTTCCGTATCATATGTAAGAAAAATTATATTGTGTATGGAGTTTTCAGTTGTTTTGTTTTTCATTACAAGATCAAACACCTGGGCAATATAAGAACACAGGAATTCTGCACTCCTGGGACATATGGCACACTCTAAAAAATACAAGTTGGGTGGGAAATGGACAAACCCAGATATTGGGTTGTTTGAACCTTAGTAAATGGACCCATTCAAACCCAATTTCTGGGTTTGTCCATTTTCAACCCATCTTGGGTTTTTTTAACCCAGCATTTTTTAGAGTGCACGGAACAAAGAATTAAATTTTTAGATGAGAGGTCTCTCAAGGGGTTAGGAGTTGCAATGTGTATATCATAATGTATTCTGCATTTATTCATCAGATTGCAGTGCTTTGCTTTGTTTCTTTTTCATAAAGGTGCAAGCTCGACACTACCAGAGTCAAGAGATGAGCTACAACTTCAGCGATCAGAGTCTCTGAGTTCTAAAGTTTACATTAAACTGAGCAAGCCAAACTATTCATTTTTTTTTTAATAAATTTTAACCTAAATCTTAATGCATATACCTCAAAATGTATGTAAATGTGCTACCTCACTGAAGTGCTCAAATATGTACATAAATTGTAAGTAATGTCAAATTTGTTATAAAGATAAATTATTTAGTTTTCTTTATAATATAAACAAATGTTTCAAAACTACAAAGACACTGTTTTTTTATGTATTATACCACTCACATAAACAGGTTCTTATGAAAAAGACAGCGTAAAACAATATATTCTTTATTGTAATACAAACATGATCAACTAGAGAGTGGCAAACAAAACTTTGACAGATCTAACAGGTTATAGAACACATATATTAAAATGCAATGTAACATTGAATAAATAAAGGTAAATAACAACTAAAGAAAGTCCTTTTGAAAGTCAAATCATGTCATCAAACGAAACATTTATAAAACAATAACTTAACCTCATCCATGAACATAATTTCAGATTCCTGTCTGATTGAATGCCAGCAGCAGTGAAGTTGAAGACTAGAGATCCCATCATGCCACGCTCCCTCACATCCTCATCAAGCTACGCGGTTGTTGATTTTAATGTACAGGGCTTTTTTCTAGCAGCAGAAAAAAGTTGCATAGTGCACCTTTAAAAAGCTCAGATTACTTTGAAACTATTCTCAAATAATTGTCTTTGAGTTGTATTAATGAACACAAACACTATTGTAATGCACAGAGTCTTTGGTCTGAAGCTGAATGTCTGGCATCAGTGGGAACTTTAACTCTAGAGAGGCCAACGGGAGCAGAGAGGGTCCGATTACCAGACTTCATCACTGTGAGTCTTTTCACAGTTTGCTCATTCGGTTTGGGTGTGGAAATGTTGTGCAATGTGTTTTCATCTGCATTTGTTTCCTTGAACACATTCCTTGAATGCATTTTTGACAGCTGCCTGGGGCAAATAACACAGATGACTGCTAAAGTGGGAGGTGATTTACTGTACTATGTAACAGCGTATATAACATTATAATGAAAGAAACTTAATCAGCACATACAGAATGACAGTGACAAGTCACAGGTAATAGAAAATAGCCAATAGCCAATATGTGTATGTTGCAAATGTAAATAAGTGTTACGGTGTGCTAAATAAATATAAGTATAAATAGTGTGTATTGCACATGCCTTGTGTATTGACAATACAAATAAACAGCAGTTTTCTGCTTATTTCAAAATGAAAAGTAAGATAAGAAAACATATACCGATACAAATTTGTCAAAAGCACATTTTCACAAACTTGTAAAACTACTTCTACAAATGTTCAGCACAGTTTCCAGAGAATGAGCCTTTCTGAATAACCAATCAGATCAGAGAGATTACGTGTGCTGACATTCTTCTCATTCTCACGTCTTACCTGAAAACGTTTCCTTGTTCTAGAAGTGACACACATTTCAGAGACTTCAACACAACAGTTCAGAGCAACGAGAAGAAACCTCTACAAATGTGATTTGAGGTGAGTGTTTCATCTTTATTTAGTGTTTTCTTGCCGTCTTATGATGTGTCATTGTTGCTTCTGAGACTCTAATGCTGTGCTGAAGTCATTTTGATGATTTTATTTAAACCTCTTTATGTCATGAAGGCTGCACAAATCACTGTTTTTTATCATATTACTGTTTGTCACATTATGGTTGAATTAATAAAACCAATGATAAAGAACTCAAACAAAGAGAGCAACACAACCAGGTAAAGATGACGTAGAACATTGCCCAGAGGAAACTCAGATTCAGAATGAGCTTTATTTGCCAAGTGTGCGCAAAGACACAAGGGATTTGAGTAACACATTAGAATAACGGTCCGTCATTAAGTAACTGTGCAGGAAGTAATGCAGGACTAATGAGTGATACTAAAATAACACTTCAGCTACTACTATTGAGTATATTACTACTATTAAGTATAACTCTGGCATAAACACCATAAGAGTACTGGATTATGAGTTATGACAAAGGGTAATGATGGGCATGATAGCTATTTAAGGTGGAGATAGCCTGGGGAAAGAAACTGTTTTCATGCCAAGATGTTCTAGTGCACAGAGATCTGTAAGGTCTGTCTGAGTGAGTGGGGAAGGGCATGGGGTTTCTCCTGAGACTGAAGGGGCGGGAAGGACAACGCCCCCAGATGAAGCCTAAGAGAGAGAGGGAAGGAGGAGTCATGACTGAGCTGACTGGTTGACGGGCTAAGGGGAAATGTGAGATTGAATTGAATAATAATGACTTATGAGGCGACACATACTCGCTTTCACACGGGTGCTAAAAAAACTTAAGTGTAGAGACATTTATCTGAAATAAACTAACAATAAAAAATCTTCTCTGAGACATAAACCTGCTTTCCGGGAACCCGTCCAGCTGTAAACGTGTGCGTGCGTGTGTTTTTTTAATGGTCCTGGTTAAACTGGTTTTGAAGATGAACATATTTTTGCAGTTGTTTCAAATTATTAACTGTAATAAAGTAAAGACTAATATCAGAAGCAGTTTTTCAGAAAGAACATATTCATGCATTCATTCTACACATTCGTTCCATTTGACTGTCCATCGTGTTTCACATACAATGAAAAAATGCAAAACCGTTCAAATGCTTTTTATCTGCAGTACTTCAGTAGTCCACATGTTTCATTCAGTCTATGAAACCAGTTCGATTACACTGGACCATCCTCAGGGCACTAGAGTAGATGACAGATGAACACTTGTTCGCTCCTCCTTGTGTTTGGCATTCCAGTGTTTAGATTTGTCTTTTGTCAAGTTTTATTTATTAGCTCTTTATTCAACAGAGATTGTTTCAAAGCAGATTTAAAGTGATAATTATGCAAAAAGAGTTCATGTTGGCTATGCAGAATCTCTAAGAGAAAACAGTGTCATTGTTCATCTGAAGTCAGTGTTGATTCAGATCTATTGTAAAGATCATCAACTATTTCATTTCATCTATAAAGCATTTCTACAGAAAACAGATGATGTCATTGTCCAGCTCAGTTCACATATAATAGTGTCAGTGTAGTCAGATCAAGAATACTGTTGAACATTAAGTGTCTCAAACTCAGCCAGCCAGAGGTGACAGTGGTAATGAACCCAAAATCCATCAGGTGACAGAAGAAAACATGTGAGGAGCCCGGCTCCGTTGAGTTCTCCTCTGGCCAATGAACGATTATATTATGATGATCAGATCTAGTATTATTGGGATTATATTTCAGGCTGCATCACAACCCTAGAGGAAAATAACAAACATTTATGTTATGCTAAATATACTATAAATACATTTATATTTATGTACAGTTCTTAATATAAATCCTGCAATTATACTTTAATTGTACTGGATAGGTTTACTTAAAGTCAAAGTTAAATTAGAGCAAGTGTTAATGTACTTTAGTTATCTGGAAATAGTGTTGAGGTCTGACTAAAGATATACTCAAGTATATTTGATTGTGCTAAAGTGCAACTATTCCAAGTATACTTCATATACACTTAAAATATCTTGCATTTCAATTATACAGTGAACATACTATCCTTAGTAATAGTGATATCAAACACATTTTAGGCTTAATATTAAGAGATATGCATTGTGGAATAAAGAAGGGCTCTAAAGTTTAATTATAATATGTATATCAGTAAATCTCAAGCATTATGTCAGTAAATATATTAATGGGTTTGTAGTATAGTTAGTATGAAATAAATGTAGGCCTATTTTAAATACATATAGTTGTTTTTTTGCACTTGGACAGAAACCGTCACACTCCAAACTCACAAAGTCTTAAGAAATTTCTGCTGATGTTCATTTGCATTTTAACTCATACATAATTCTTTCTGACATGACTTGACTTGAAAACCGCATAACGTCTCGGGTTATGTATATAACCCTTGTTCCCTGAGAGGGAACGAGCACTGCGTCGAAACGACGAATTGGGGATGCTCCCTAAGCATAACCGCATCTGAAGTATGAATGAAACCTGTCCAATCCTGATTGGTGCAACGTCATGACGTAGATGTGACGGCATCACCGGAAGCTATAAAGGGATGTCCGGCGCATAGTAGCGTCAATTATCGCGATGAAGCAGAACGCTCTCAGGCGATACGCGGTGTGGCGACGAGACGCAGTGCTCGTTCCCTCTCAGGGAACAAGGGTTATATACATAACCCGAGACGTTCCCTATATCGAGGGAACTTCGCACTGCGTCGAAACGACGAATTGGGGAACGAGTACCCACTATGCCACACCAAGGGTACGCCTGCCCTAATGTGAAGCTGGAACCCAGGCACAATTAGGACTGGAGCACCCTGGCGCCGGGAGTCGCAGGGAGGTGAAGACTGTAAAATCGAATAAAAGTATGTTGAGTGGCCCAACCGGCCGCCTCACAGATATCCTGCATTGGAACGCCCGAAAGAAGAGCCACCGAGGAGCCCATGCCCCTGGTGGAATGTGCCCTTACGGCTATAGGTGAAGGCAGACCGCGCACCTGATATGCCGAGGCAATTGCCTGCACTATCCAGTTACTTATAGTGGGAGTAGCTGCAGGCAAACCCTTCTTAGGCGGACCAAAACATACTAAAAGTTGTTCAGATTTCCTCCACTGTGCTGACCTCTCAATATATATTCTAAGAGCCCTGACGGGGCACAATAGAAAAAGTCTCCCTTCTTCCGCCGTCACATGAGGCGGAGGATGGAAAGCCTGTAGAACTAAAGATCTGACCACACTAGAAGGCACCTTAGGCACATAGCCCGGTCTAGGGTGCAGGATAGCTTTTACTCCCCCGGGGGCAAACTCCAGGCAAGTCGGCGTAATAGCCAAGGCCTGAAGATCCCCCACTCTCCTCAGAGATGTAATAGCCAAAAGGAAAGCTACCTTAAGGGTCAGAAACTTAGGTTCAACCATTTCGAGTGGCTCAAAGGGAGCCTCAGCCAATCCTTCGAGAACCACCGCCAGATCCCAGGAAGGAACCCTGGTCCTAACTACAGGCCTCATCCTCCTAGCCCCGCGGAGGAATCGTACAACCAATTGGTGCCTACCCAACTGCCCATCACCCAGAGGAGTGTGGAAAGCCCCAATGGCAGCCACGTACACCTTGAGTGTAGACGGGGTAAGCCCTGCAGAGAAACGATCTTGGAGGAACTCCAGCACTGAAGCCACCGGGCAGTTAACTGGATCCACCTCACGTTCTCTACACCAAGTGACGAAGACATTCCACTTGAGGCTGTACAATCTCCTAGTTGATGGAGCCCTAGAGCTGAGTAAGGTCTCTATAACGTCTGCTGGTAGTCCCGCCTCCTGGTACCCACAGGCTCCATATTTCTGGCCGGGGGTGAAATATTGTGCCCCCCGCCTGTGACAGAAGGTCCCTCCTCAGAGGGTGACCTGCCACGGG
Source organism: Pseudorasbora parva (assembly GCF_024679245.1). Taxonomy (NCBI): domain Eukaryota; kingdom Metazoa; phylum Chordata; class Actinopteri; order Cypriniformes; family Gobionidae; genus Pseudorasbora; species Pseudorasbora parva. Next base: position 5,449,855 of record NC_090191.1, read on the forward strand.
TGACCCACCAGCAGAGCTATGATGTCTGAGAACCATACTCGAGTCGGCAAACGAGGAGCCACCAAAAGAAGACTGACTCCCTGCTGCCGAACTCTCTCCAGGACCCCGGGGAGCAGAGCGATAGGGGGAAATGCATACAGACGCAGCCTCGGCCACGTCTGTACCATGGCGTCCAGCCCCAATGGGGCTGGATGAGTGAGGGAGAACCACAGCGGACAGTGGGACGTCTCTCGAGACGCGAAGAGATCCACTTCCACTGGGCCGAACCTTTCGCATATCTGCTCCACCACCTCTGGGTGGAGCCGCCATTCCCCGGGCCTCAGCCCCTGCCTCGACAGTATGTCTGCCCCCTGATTTTGTATCCCTGGGATGTACATAGCCCTGAGTGATAACAATTTCTCCTGTGACCAGAGGAGGATGAGATGCGCCAGTCTGCACAGAGGGCGCGACCTCAACCCCCCCTGGCGGTTCAAATACGCCACGACTGCCATATTGTCTGAGCGGACCAGAACGTGGTGTCCGCGGAGATCCGGGAAAAAACTCCTCAGAGCTTTGTAGACCGCCATCATCTCCAGACAGTTTATGTGCCAGGAGGAATGACGGTCCTCCCACGGACCTCTCGCAAAGCGGCCTTCCATGACCGCGCCCCAACCAGTAAGGGATGCATCTGTTGAAACGGTCTTCCGGCAACACGATGCTCCCAGCACTGGTCCCTGGGACAGAAACCAGACTTTCTTCCATATGACTAGAGCCCGAAGGAACTTTACGGAGTTCTAAAATGTCTTCAGGGGAGGGACCCTCTCCCTCATCTAGCTCTTTGAGGAGGTCGGCCTGGTATGCCTGCAAAATAGTTAGTGTATGCAGGGAACTACCAGCCCGCCCAGCCGCCATATATGCCCTGCCCACCAATGCAGATGTATCACGGCATGGCTTGGTGGGCAGTGCCGGGGCTTTAAGGGACGATGCCGATTCGGGCAAAAGATAGCTCGCGAGAGCATCTTCCACCGGCATCGTCCCATAACCAGCCTCGCGCGCCCCCAGTACGTTAGAGTAATCCAGTACCGGGGGGTTGGAAACACGCGCTGAATAAGGCTTAAAAATGGTAAGCCCCGGCGAGGTGTTGGAGCCCGGCGAGAGAGAAAGCGGTCATCCAGCCTGCTGGGTGGCTGGATCTCCTGCCTCTCTTGTGGCCATTCAATATTTAATTTGGCCACAGCACGGGTCAACACCTCCACTAACTCCTCATTGACGGGTGGATGAAGTGGCGACAATATATCTTCATCCCCCGCCTCGATGTCGAACTCATCTGGCTCCTCAGAACCAGAGAGCACGAGCATCGGACTGCCCACCCCGGGGGAAGAAGCCGCAGCGCGGGCTTCCACACAGGGAGGACGGTCATCTGGACTGTCAGCGGATGATTGAGAAAGTGCCTCGGCAGTCTCAATCATAGACCGTAAAAAAATATGGACGACTCGACATCATCTGTTTCCGCTTGGCAGATTTGAAGCTTTCAGGCGGCCTTGCACGGCGCGGACATCTTGGGACCGAGTCTGCGCAGTAGCGATTTCGGGACCGGAGTTGCGCAGTAGAGCGCAGGAAGTAGAGCAGGAAGTACAGTCGCGATATCAAAAGCCCGCCCACACTCTCGCAGATGCAGAACAATTAATAATGTTGGTGTGAAATAAACAGTTATGGAAATGTAGAAATTAAAGCTAAAGCTCTAATCTGCTCCCAAAAATTCCGAAAAAAGTCCGTTAGTGCCTCAGTGACAACTTCACTCAGAGAAGCCGTCAGTCTCAGCTGTCAATCATGACGTCACACCCCCGTTTTTATAGCATCAAATAACTAACTCAAAGTAAACTTATTTTTAAAACGAACACCTGAAATGAAATCATCGTGATGATAACTGCCTTCAGTGACATAAACTAACTTTGGGGAAACATTTTTGAAGTGTAATTTTATTATTTAGTTTGCCTCGCGTCCATTAGAAAACACAGAGGGGCAGCTATACTGGGACCGGTCACCGGGGGGCGATCGAGGCGCGAAAGCTTCAGTAAATGAGAGGGAGACTGCAGGCTTGGTCTCAATCTCCACTGACAAATCCAGTTGTGAACCCCATGATCTGAGACGCCGAGCCGCCTCAGCGACTGCGGGTCCCGAACCACGGGGTTCACGGGGCTGACCGCCGTCATTGAAAACGGCCAGCCGCGAGCGAAGCACCTTGAGTGTGAGCCTCTCACAATGCTCACAAGCGGCTCCCTCGAGAGCCGCTGTGGCATGCTGCACACCCAAACATAGAACACAAAGCGAGTGTGTGTCCGTGCCCGACATAAATCGAGGACACGGAGGCACACACCGCCTGAACTCAGTGCTCTTAGTCGCCATTATACTCTATATATATTTATTTTACTTGCTAGAAAGACGTACAACAGTAAATAGACAGGACAATATACACAGAGCGTTACTGCTGAAGAGCGATAACTGACGCTACTATGCGCCGGACATCCCTTTATAGCTTCCGGTGATGCCGTCACATCTACGTCATGACGTTGCACCAATCAGGATTGGACAGGTTTCATTCATACTTCAGATGCGGTTATGCTTAGGGAGCATCCCCAATTCGTCGTTTCGACGCAGTGCGAAGTTCCCTCGATATAGGGAACTGCTGAAGCTCAGAGGTGTTTATCTGAGGTAAAGTAACATGATAAGACATGATTCAGAAATGTAAAGCTGCTTTCTGGAAACCCCTCCAGCTGTAAACTGACTTTTAGCACAAACCATCAAACCGGTTTCATTTGTTTCCCTGAAATGGCCCTGATCAATCTGGTTCTGAAGATGAACTCATTTCTGTAGTGGTGTTAAAATCACAGCTAGTAACTATCACAGCAAATCATTTATCTTCCCTCATAAATAAAGTAAATAGAAATATCAGAATAGGGATGTCCCGATCAGGTTTTTTTGCCCTCTAGTCCGAGTCCGAGTCATTTGATTTTGAGTATCTGCCGATACCGAGTCCCGATCCGATACTTCTATAATACATAAAAAAAGAATAAAGAAGAGCGAAAAAACAAACCAGGATGTTCCTTATTTTTTATTTTATTCACCTTATTTTAACACTCAACAACTCTAACAAACAGAGCACTTCTATGAGGTAGCTTGAACAATCAAGTAATAAATAACATAAATTCTTCACTTTTGGATTTTAGTGCAGCATTAAAATTAAAAAAATCCTGGACCGGAGTTGCAGATGCAGAACAATTCATTATATTGGTGTGAAATAAACAGTTATGGAAATTAAATTAAATAATCTGCACCCAATAATCCCGAAAAAAGTCTGTTAATGCCTTAGTGACAATTTCTTCACTCAGAGAAGCAGTCGATCTCAGCTGTCAATCATGACATCACACAGCCGTTTTTATAGCATCAAATAACTAACTAAAACTAAACTTATTCAAAAAACAAACACTTTAAATGAAATCATTGTGATGATAACTGCCTACAATGACATAAATCAACTTTGGGGAAAAAATATTTGAAGTGTAATTTGACTGAAGTGTAATTAACAATGCTTTTCAGGTTTTTCCCTTGTCAAAAAATCCTATTGGAATTTCACTTTGTCCTATAGGATCTTATTGGATTCTTAGAATCCTATAGGACAATCTGATTCATTTCAATGGAATTTCTCTTTGTCCTGTAGGATCTTATTGGATTCTTAGAATCCTATAGGACAATCTGATTCATTTTAATGGAATTCCTCTTTGTCCTATAGGATCTTATTGGATTCTTAGAATCCTATTGGACATTCTTATTTATTTTAATGGAATTTCACTTTGTCCTGTAGGATCTTATTGGATTCTTAGAATCCATAGGACATTCTGATTTATTTTAATGGAATTTCACTTTGTCCTATAGGATCTTATTGGATTCTTAGAATCTATAGGACATTCTGATTTATTTTAATGGAATTTCACTTTGTCCTGTTGGATCTTATTGGATTCTTAGAATCCTATTGGACATTCTGATTTATTTTAATGGAATTTTACTTTTCAATGAAATAAACACAGAGATTGGCTTAATATTGTATAACCAAAGCAAAGCGTTTGCATAGAAAAACAATCACACTTTCAAATAAAAAGTGCCATTTTGTCTCACTATCTAGTGCAGGGGTGGCATTTTGCACCTATGAATGGCTCATATATGACTAAATTAATTTTAAATTCATGATTTAATATCAATGAGATTTTTTATTAATGTAATGTTTTAAATCTAGATGGTTATTTATGTAAATGATGTGTGGCAGTGGCGTTTTAATGCGCATGCGCGTTGGACATTCGAATCGCGTTCTTCAAACCACACTGGAGCAGAGTTGCCATGGAAACGGGGACTCGGATTCAAACGAGCAGCACTTCCTCAGGCGCTGTTTTCACTAGTTTCAGGTGAGTTTAGTCCCTAAAACCACACAAATAATACACACAACTGTTCCTGACACCTTTCTTACGTTAACTGACACACTTCTGTTGAATATTTACTTGAATGGTGTCTTCGGGAAAAGTGCAGCATCTGTTTTCACAAGAGGGTAACTTGAGCTAACTCTATCGATTTGATCTATTGAGCCCTTGTTTATGAGAACTTGTGCTTTTAAATAAATCTTTATGTAAAACTTTAATGTTTTGATAGTTTATGTTAAGGTTTTACTGCTAATTTGTCAATGGTACGTATCAAAAATCTAAAAGTATATACTGTAACATTGTTCATCGATGATGTCAGTTACATGGAGCGCGAAAATTAGCTACAAACTGGCAAACAAGTATTGTAAAAATGTTCTGTGATTTCAGGAGGGACAAAATAACCCATCTACAACAGAGGGGAAGATTCCAACATTTCTGGAGGAAGCTGCTGACAGAGCTGTAAGAAACGGGTGAACTGAGGAAGGTAATTTTATATGCATGTATTTCACATAATATTTGACATAATATCAGCATGATTTTAGTTATTTTCTTTAGCAAAATTATACATATTAAGAAGCTTTGACATTCAAAACATTAGTGACACTGTATGAGCAATATTAAATTAGCAAGTAAACCTAAAAACACAAACCCTGTTTATATTAAAACAGGTCATAAAACTATTGAGTTTTACTGGTATTATCTATAGTGGAGATGAGTGTGATGAGGTTCAGGTGTGAGTAATCAGTATTCGGGAGAGGGAGTGCGCTGTGATTGGCTGGTGTGAGAACCTGGCAGATTTATAACAAATAGAAATTGAATTTGAATCTAAAATTGTGTTCTGTATTGTTAAAGAATTAGTTCACCCCAAAATTCAAATCTGCTGATAATTTCCATCGGTCATTTTCTAAAAAAAAAAGAGAGAAAAAAAAGCATTTATATACCTTTTACCTCAAATGCACGACTTTGATGTTGTTTTCCCACTGCGTATTACGCCGGAAAGGTCAGTGCTGACCCAGTGCCGAAAAACTCCATCTCATGTTCTCCTCTAACTTTAAAATTGTCCGACATTGTTGTTTTACCTTTTATTTTTGTAAAGGGTGTTTGATTTAGTCTTTGCACGTTTGTTTTAACACTGGGACGGTACTTCCACATACGTCACACGCGTGACCTTTCCAACGTAATGACGCCACAAAGCCTTACATCAAAGTCGAGCATTTGAGGTAAAAAAGTATATAAATGTTTATTTATTTTCTACTGAAGACTGAAAGACATGAACATCTTGGATGGCATTGGGGTGAGTAAAAGAATAGGAATTATCATTTTGGGGTGAACTAATCCTTTAATGTACATTCTTTCTGCTTTACTTTTGGAGCCTTAATAATTTATGGGTTGTGAAAACACTGAATGAATAGACATCATTGTACTTGGACATTATTAAATGGCTACTCGATAGTAAAGTTAAGAATTCCAGCAAGCCGTGTGTTAATGTGGTGTGTATTCTTCTCATTTTAGCTCCTACATCCATTTGGGCTGAAGGTCAAGACAGAACAAAACCAAAGCTGTCCTGTAACCTGCCGGCCTAAATGACAGACTTCACACTGACAGCTGCTGGCATGGATGCTGCATCACATGTTTCTGACACTTTTCCACCTAGAATTTAAAGTGTGGAGTATTCATCCCCCACCAGGAGACTTCATGTCTTCATCTATTGTGAGTGGATATCATTTTAAACATTATTTTAAAAAAACACTAATTTCTTCTAATTTTTATTGTGTAGTATATGTAAGATTTTTCCATAAAAAGAAAAGAAAATTTTAGTAATGTTTTTAAGTAATAAAGTAATTAATTGTTAAGTAATGTTGTTATAATCCTGTTAATTTATGTACAGTATAAATTGCAAACATATGCTTGTTTTGGGCACATGTTTGCAGCTTATAGACATTTTAGAGGAGGAAGATGCTGTGTATTTAAAGGTGCTTTAAGTCATTTTTATTTGTACAATGTTATTTTTGTATATAAATCATTATTACAGTGGAACAAATTGCTATTTTTTTATTTGTAAATTAGCAACTGAATTTTTTAACCATTGCACAGCACCACTTTATCACCTATAATTTACAACTTTTTTATGTCACATGAGAACACATGAAAGTTTATATTTTTGTTCAGATTATGTAATTTCTGTAATAAAATTTGCATCATAGAATGGTAACTTCTTTCTGTTGTTATTTTGTAGATGTTTGTTGTAACTTAATTACTTAAATGTACTTCAAGATAATTGAGTAAAACCATGGCTGCACTGTGGTAATACAACCAATTTATGGCACATGATCCATGTTTTTTAAAACCATGTTTACTGCAAAAACCATGGTTGCTGCAGTCATGGTTACAATGGTTTTACTGTAGTATTACTACAATATAACTGTGGTAAAACCATGGTATTAAAACCACATGTTTTTTTTTTAAAATACCAGTTACTACTGTAATTAAAACTACAGTTTTACTATAGTATTACTACAATATAACTGTAGTAAAACCATGTTATTTAAAAACCATGGTTCGCACCAAAATACCAGGGTTACTACAGTCATAGTTAAACTATAGTTCTTTTTCGTAAGAAGTTAACCTAACTATGACGACTTCCGCTCTAAAAAAAACCCGGAAATGTGAAAAGGGTCTAATTCTACTTTTTTTTTTTTCTTACAGTGTACCAAGTATTCAGACATAGTAGCCTTGGTACACTTTGCTATCTTTGCTGTGATTCTCACAGAATCCAATAGGAATCAGATAACATTTGGAATCATATTGGTATCCTTTAGGATTTATCCTATGGGATATTTGTGTATTATCTTATAAGACAATTCCCAAAGAATCCTATAGGAATCAAATAAGAATCTTAAAGGACAAGACATAAATTATCCTATAAGATTATTTCTAACGGAATCCTATAGGAATCAGATAAGAATCTTAAAGGACAAGACATAAATTATCCTATAAGATTATTTCTAAAGGAATCCTATAGGAATGGTTCCAAAATATGATAGAAATTTTAAATGGAATCCTGTACAGATTTCCATTAAAAATCCTTAAGGATTTTTTGACAAGGGTTATAGGTCTAACATTAGTTTTTAGGTAGATAAATTGAATAAAGTAGGCTAATCAAATGTAAAATGCATATTTAACTGTTTAAATTAAAGACTAATCCTTACAAAAGCTATCAAATCAAGAGCAGTGAGTGATTTGATTCCTTATCTTTTGTTTGAGATGGAACAGACAGCAGTAAAGGCTACTGCCCCTTTAAGACCTGAAGGAAGGCTCTGCGTCGTCTTTCTCGACTGTATAAAGTCCTCTTAAAGCATATTCAGACTATGTCTGCTTGGATACTCATCAAGATGGACATGCTGACATACTTCTTGTGTGAGTTGGTCCGTTTAACCACAGACTTGAAAGAGAACTCAATATTTGCGTGCTGTGAGACGAGTGCGTGCTTTCGGATGATGCACAAGACAGATCAGCTCCGCGCACGCGCTCTCATTCGCGTCTTCTCTACACATGACAGTGAAAATGACTGCTCATTAAATGACAATACGGCAACACTCGCATGAATTGAACAAAGTTTACCCAGATAGACCGTTTTGCCCACGGTTTTCTGTTATTAGCGCTGTTTCTGTACAGAAACAGCCACCCACATAAAGCATTATTTTCAAGTTACAACCTATATTATTGCGTCATCAGATGTGAGATGAACCGCGGAGCAAGTGCTCACTTTGTCTCTCACCCCAGAATATACATATATATCCGAGTCCTGATCGGGATGTAACGATTCCGATCTGAAATCACGTGATCGGGCCCGATTTCCGATCACGTGATCGGATCGGGACATCCCTATATCAGAATACACAGAACATATTAATGGATCATTTCTTCTTCTTTTCCCTCTTTTGAGCGGCTGTCCTTCACAATGAAATGCTGTTAAATTGCAGTCACTGAAGTCCAATGAAGCCGCAGAACAACAGATGCAGACATGTGTCCACTAGAGGTCCTCCTGATGTGACGATGCATATTATTATTACTAGAGCAGGTAATGGTTACCGCTCATCTGTCAGCAACATAGGGTGATGTCTTCATCAAAGAAACAGATTCTTAATGAAACTGACAAGTGAACATTTCTTCTGGGAAATAATCAAGAGTCATTTGGTGACTTTAATCCTAGCAAGTGACACTCGAACATTTGAATATTCAAACATATTATAAGACATGTTATGAGTAGTGTTTACAGTGTTTTCACTGGTTTTGAGAACGGCACACTTGGCATTGCTTGAGAATCTCAGGTGAGAGCGTTTCTCTAGAGAGAGTCATGCTTGAGGAGAGTAAAGAAAGGAAAGGTTGTGCATGACAGTAGATGAGACCTTTTGATATAGTACATACAATAATACATCTATACATAGACATTTAATTACTCGTCATGTAGTTTATAATTGCCGCTTGGGGCTATATTTTATTTTCTTGTTTATTTTCAAATATTAATTTTTTTATATAAAGTGCCTGGTAAGAGCAGAGCTAAACCTCTTCATGTCCATCAGCGGTGAGTCAGTGAAGGACGATGGCATCTGCAGATCAGCATCGTGACACACTAGATGAGCTGGAAGAAGACAAGAAAGGTAATGACGGAAAGAATATCAGTAATGTTAAAGTTGTCCTTTAGTAAATGTGATTAATCTCTGACTCTGTTCCAGTAGAGATGAGCAGCAGCGCTCACACTGGAGTCTGTGTTGATGTGAATGCTCAGACGGGAGCAGCTGTACATGCTCCTGTACTCACTGGAAACATCACAATGGTGAACTTCAACTACAGCACTGCAGGACATGCAGGACACGGTACTGTCACTATAGCTGTGCTTCAGTGGTGTAATTTAACAAAGTAATAATACCGTTTTATAGTACTTGAGTATTTTTGGGAGAATCTGTACTTTACTTTAGTTTTTATATTTCTGTCAATTGTACTCAGATACATTTCCTCAAAGCATATATGTTACTTACTACAAAATAAAGTCTGAAGAACACAGACTGCAAGAAAGTGTGTGCTAACAAGTGCTCACATAAGCGCAGTTGATTTCGTCGTCTGTTGCTGTAGCCAGGGGCGTGGGACTGGGGGGATAAAGGGTACTGAGTAACCAGGGCCCGAGGCAGGGGGGGGGCCTTAGAAGTCAGTTTTCTATACATACACATACATGGTACGGGGGCCCAGCAAGATGGTTTGTACCCAGGGCCCAAAATTTGGTGCTACACCCCTGGCTGTAGCGGCTGACTATGAGGCGCCACATAGGATTTAAATCAAACTTTGCTTATCAATACATTCATAACCAGAGGTGTCAAAAGTACTGGCATTCATTACTCAAGTGGAAGTATAGATACTAGGGTTTAAAAATACTTTTGTAGAAGTTAAAGTATCAACTCAAGCTTTTTACTTAAGTAAAAGTGTAAAATTACTGGGTTTCAAAACTACTTAAAGTATAAAAGTAAAAGTAATGTAAGGAAAAAAATGCCATTAAAGACAAAAGCTAAGGCCACACCACAGGGGCCTATAGTGCTCTACCCCACCTCCTCAAAAAAACATTTTTCTAAAGGCCATAATGACTATAATGTTATATTAAAATGTTAATGTTGAAAAATTTGGGAGGCACTGGCTACCTGTTTCAGCCACATATACCCATTGAAAATTTAAGCATTTTAGTACAATGGACATATGTGTACTGCTGAGCATGTTTCCTGAAGCGGAAGATATGATGACTAGTTGCCTATGAGTAATGAATAACCTTTATCGGAATGTAAATGTAGGCTACATGTGTGATCAGTGTTGCCAGATTGAGTCGACGCTTTAGAGCCCTACGGGCCCTGACTTTTACACCCCTAACCTCATACCCACTGTCGGCCGCTGACTGCTTGGTTGTCACTTTAAAAAAAATTAACAAACAAACAAATTATCCAAACATTTTTCTAAATTAACTTTATTAAAGAAACTAAACGAAATATAACTATTGGACATTACAAACAAAGCTGAACTATTTTAATGACTGCAGGAGTGTGTCATAAGAAGGATTGTGCAGGGCTCAAACCCCAAAAGGTCACCAAAACTGGCAAAATAATGTGATGATATTTTATTGAAGAAGCCACTTTAAGTGCAAACTGTGCCCAATATAAGATATCGGAAAAAGCAAATAATTAACAGGCATTTCACACGTTAAAACACACCACTGCCAAAATGCGTAATTCATTGATATACTGTACAATAATTCGCCGACAAAAAAATAACAACAATGCGTTTAGCTTTGCTCTGACAAAACTACAGTACCCTTGTGAAGTTCATAGGACATGCACTTAGCCCAGTCAAAACTGATTCATCATTGATTCAAACCTCTTTCAGCAGCTGTTGGGGTTGCTAGTTGCAGATGTCCTGAGTGTGTATTATGATGGACAGGATCATGATTATAGTCTGAGATTATAGATTATAGTAGAGTTGGTTCACTCTACCACTCCTTACTGTAGAAACGGCTTGTGTATATATATATATATACTGTGTGTATGCCACTTTAGCATAGCAATCACTTGAATATACATCTACAACGAGTTATCGCGCTAAAAACCTGGCTGTCACCAATGAGCGCGTCTGCCTGCTTATCGCTGATTGACTGAAAGTGCGTGCTCGTGCGCTGGAACCCGCCCCATCTGGCAACACCGTGTGTGATTTGTGCTTTGAGTCATGTGCAGGCGCGATGGATCGCGTAGTAACCAATAGGGTGTTGGAATGGTATATGTTTACACTTCTCATCCAACCACAATCAAATTCACACTATCCGGATGACGCGATTTATCTGCATAGTTTTTTTTAAACAAGATGAAATAAAATAGGAGTAACGACGCTATTTTTAAAAAGTAAGGAGTAGAAAGTACAGATAATTGCTTGAAAATGTAAGGAGTAGAAGTAAAAAGTAGGCAGAAAAATAATTACTTCAGTAAAGTATAGATACCAAAAATTTCTACTTAAGTAAGGTAACGAAGTATTTGTACTTCGTTACTTGACACCTCTGTTCATAACACACGTGCATATACACCTATACATTACTCGCATTTAGATGTATACTATTGGATGTTCAAAATACATATATAAAAATACACATGCACACGAATAGGAAAAACATACCAATACATATTACCATAATTCCTCAAATAAAGACCGGGGCCTTTATTTACCTGAACTGCCGATGGGAACCGGCTTTTATTTGAAGCAGGCTTTTATTAGGCTTTTATTCAGAGGACAAATATCATTGATTTTTCCTGTTGGTTTATAGACCAATTACTCTGAATCGCCCTCTGTCGTTTCAAAGAATACAGGGTGTCCGCGGGGTTTTAAAAAGTATTAAAAAGTGATAAATCCAAATTGTCAAATTTAAGGCCATTAAAAGTGTTAAATGTGGCCTCAGAGGTATTATTTTTTTCCAAATTAGGTATTATTTTTTAGACTATCAGGTGTCCTATTCTGATTGAAATTATATCTGCGTTCGCGTTAGTTCGTTTAAATATGGACTTTAGCATATCTGGGCACAATCAAAGATCTTTCGTCTCTCTCAGCGTATGTTTGATGCTGACGTCATATTCAGTGGTCGTTCGGCATCATCTCAGAACACTGCACGCTCAACAGAAGTGGCTGGCTTACGTTTTATTTTAGACTTGCTTCAAGGCATATCTTCAACGACTGTCCTCATAAGAGCAATCTTAAATGATTTATATAAAGTCTAAAATGAACAAAAAGAGTTGTGAGAGAATGAGGCGCGATCCATAGACAGTATATAAACAGTGAGATCCGCGTGTCTGTCTGCTCTTAGGCCGTGTGTCCACCAAAGCGTTTTTAGCCAGCTGAAAATGCTAGGGGCTCAGCTGAAAACTCCTTGCTGTGAGCGCTTGAGAGCGTTTTGGCAGGCAGCGTTTTTTCTCCTCAGTTGAGACTCTGCTTGTTGTTATGATACGGAAAATCCGCGGAGGTCTTTCTAATTTCACAGGTAGTTTGTTCCTGTATTGATTCTATATAAAATTGCAGATACAATGTAAAGTATTTGCTCTGGCTTTTGTTTTAAATCATTTTATTCCGTTATTATTTACGCGGAATGTGGCAGTTGGTCTGTGTTGTGTTTGTCCCGCCCCTCCTCCATTGTGATTGGACGGCTGGGTGAAAGTGACAGTGATGAGCGCTGCGTTTTACTCAAAGTTGAACATTCTTTAACTCTCGGCGACCAGTTAAAAACGCTGAGTGCTCAGCGCGATCGTGAAATACTCGCTCAGCGCCTCATTGCGCTCCAGGCGTTCTAAAAATGTGGCGCTCTCATTGAAAACAATTGAAAACGCCAGCCAGCAGCGTGAAAAAACGCTTTGGTGGACACACAGCCTTAAAGGTACAGCAGCCAATAAAGCTTCCTGTCAGGGAACAGAGAAAATGACTCGCTGCTCTTGACTAAATAACTTTTGTAGCTTTAATAAGGATTAACTATTTAATTTATAGTTTATGCAGTGCAGATTGCATATTACTTTGATAACTTTATTACATTTCTGTATATTTCCTAACTGTTCAGACAGGAAGGGCAGGAGTAAACATGACATTTATTATGGGTTTATGCTAGCATTGTTTTAAGTTGACTTAAATTTAAAAAAAATATATTTTTGAAGCCTAATAATAAATGTAAAAAAAAAAAAAAAAGTATTATACTTTAATACATCAGTAGCTGTATTAATATCAGTAATAGGCTACTGGCCTTCATTCACAAAAAGATGCCATTTAAACAAGTATTTAAAATATACTGTCTTTATGTTGTTTCTACATTAATTTGATTAACTGTGAAATTATTATATTAAAAAATATATTAAAATCATACAAAAACATTTCTTTTTTTATTGCGATTAATTGCGATTAGTCACAGAAAAAAATGTGTGATTTATCTAGTTAAAGTGTTTAATCGATTGACAGCACTAGTTTTTAGTATTTTGTTAAATTCAACAACTTATCACAGTTATAGAAATTTAATATTTGGCTCAGGTTTTGTTGTTGGAAAAAAACACTAAATAATTTAATTGCTGAATTACCAATTATTAATTGAAATCAGATGTGTGTGCAGTCATGCTTCTCCTTAACCAACCTTTGTGAATGTTGAGATGTATTTTACTGTGTCTGAATGATAACTTATGACAGATTTCCTCCTTGGGGCCAATTCTAAATCTATTCTTTTTTGTATGTTATATGTGTCAAAATCTGTGTAAATAATAGAAAGGTAGCTGATTAACACTTGCAATTCAGTGTCGTGATGGTTTTAAAAAAAATTCTGAAGGTAGTAAAAAAAGGTATTAAAAAGTAGTAAATTTAACTTAAGGATTGCTGTATATACTCTGGAATAGCACATGCGCGAGCGTGGTCTCGTCCTTTTGGGGAGGAGCGCGCAGTCAGCGGAGACAGGCGAAAGTATAAACAAGGCTTGAGACGTGGAGCTGAGCTTCGAGGCTTGGGTGTGACCCCCTTAAGACATAAAAGAGACGAGAGGCTAATATTAGGTGCGTCTTAATCAGCTCCCTAGTTCAGTAGTCAGGGCACTGATCAGGACATACCGTCATACCGTAAGTCAATGGGCTGACTCCCTGATCAGTGCCCTGACTACTGACAGAGCAGATTGAGACGCGCACGCATTGTGAAGATCGATATTTTATAGTCTGCCTGGTGACACGTCATTTTCCCAGACGTCGCATCTCTAATAGACTACAGTAGCCTATTTTAAATGGCACATGCATCCGTTATATTCTCAATTTCATTTACAAAGCAATCTCTGTAAAGTTTTTAGGTTAACTATTGAAGAGACCAGGATTAGTGTGTGTCGCACTGGCATGACTCGCATCGGGCGCGTGGCATCAGGATGGTTTCACATTAAATTAACGGCATTTAGGAGATTATCCACACATTTCCCCCCGGCCTTTATTAGAGCCGGTTCCCGGAAAAAGCCAAATAAAGGAGCCTTTATTTGTTAGTGCTGACCACGGCCCCAACCACCATCAGAGGCCCGGTGTTTATTTGACTACAGGCTTTTATTTGAGGAAATACGGTATGCTAGTAATGAATGCATACACACTTGTGAATAACTCGCATATACATGTGGCGGGGTGGTGCACTTTTGAGAGACACAAGTTGTCCACTAGTAATGTCCAACTACGCCACCCTAAGGATTAACCCTAGGGAAATACTCCAGTTACTCAAATTGATTAATAAACCACACAGGTTTGGTTCCCTCACAAAAGTTAGGCCGGAGACACAAGTATAACAAAATACAAAATGTTTATTAATACAAGAATACATTTAAAATACTGAAATCACAAAATCACTTAGAAACCCCGCTTCAAACTAAAAAACACAAATTAAAATAAGTAAAAGATATAAAACAAAACCAATTTAAGAGTGAAATTATGTAAGTATATGTAAAATGAAAACTAAATAATACCAGCAGGGCTGAGGCTCCATATGGCAGGAATCAATGTAGAGTTTGGTTTCACAAGAGCACACTTCCATGTGCGCACACACACACACACACACACACACACCCGTGCACTCTAATCACACTATCAACCACTCAAAGTGAACACCACACACAATAAAGGAGAACCATCACCACAAAGAGGGAGATCAAGCCACCCGTGGGACCCCAGCTCCGGCAATAAAACAAAAAGAAAGTAAATAAACAACTGGGCAAAAATGGCGGTATGAACATCACAAATGCAGCTCCTCGTGTAAATATCTAGAACAAAGAAACGGCATACGTTTCGTCATAGTTTTTATAATCAGATATTAGTTAAGCTTGTCAACGTCTCGTTTTAGTCACAGAAAAAGTGGGCGTTAACGAAATTAACACTGAATCTCCTTCTATAAGCGAAGAGCCAATCAGGCCTCCCCAACAAGACAAAATGTGAAGCACTAGAACGACCCGTAAAACTCAGAGCAGCAGTCCCCTTTAATAAATGACATGACTTCGTCAGCGCAGCTGTGTAAACAGCGGCTCTTTGAACAGAGATAAGTAGTGATATGGCCTAAAATAAACCAAAACCCTATAAGGAAGCCCATATGCTTAAGAAAAATAATAATAATTACATTTCATTAAAATACACCAGTCTTACCAAGAGTAGTGGTCTTGAGGGTTTTAGGTATAAGGCCTTCAATTTGAACACCTTTAAAATCAAATTGCCATCCAGTTCTACCAGAAAGACTCTGGAGAAATATTTTGACAATAGTGCATTTATTAATAGCTTTGCCTTACTTAGAATTGCCTTACTTTAGACCGATTCAATATCTTGAAATAATATTTTCTAATTTGAGTGGAGAAATTTAAATCTACATGATAATACACACTATACTCATAGTCACGCAACTTTAACGTAAATAATTCGAGAATAAAACATAACGTGTGTAATTTGCATAGTAGGCGACCGCATATATGGAAAAGAAACACCTAACCCCAAAAAAATTCTAACGAAAGGTTTTTCAGCTGTTTTTTGTAGTATTAGGTGTCTTTAATAACATTATAAAAGTTTACCAAAGTTTAATCACTAGAAAGGTGTAATTTTCAAGATGGCGTCCAAGATGGGCAGGAAGGCCTTAAAATATCCAACTCCTTCATGATTTGACCTAGCCATGTAATCTTGGTGTCTAACCCCATGTTTTCTGGGTCTATGAATCCATTGGACTTGTCTAAATTGACATAATTACATACTTATGGAATACATGGAATACATGAGATTACTGTAAGGTTTTGTCTTTGTTTGGGGTGAACCAGAGATGTTAGATTTAGCCTATGTCATGTAACTCCTCCTACTCCAGTACATGTTTTTGGTCACATACCCTTTTTTTTGCTAAAACACAGACGTGGCATTCAATGTAAGTTATTGCACCCAAAAGTAACTTAAATTTGAGTTGTATAACTTTGATCATAAACAACTCTGAATTAGCCCGAACAGAGGCCTTTGTGTGAACCCTCTAAAATGGTCATTCATTTCAATTTGAATAAGGTAATACATATGTAATGCATCATCTATTGATGTTTTGAGTATAAAGGTGGCATTATACTAAACCCAACAAAACTAAATTCACAATTTTCAGCGATTCAGAAGATGGTGGAAGAGAATACTGACATTTGATATTGCATGCCTCATTGAAATGTTTCAGTGTATACCATTTTGCACAAACAAAATTCATCCTTGACTACTTCAAATGGGTCATGAACTGAGAAATCTAATTTTCCTTTAGAACTGAAATATTCCTTGTTAGTCTAATAAAAGCTTTTATTGACACCAGGCCCAGCACACGATCACGTTTAATTACGTCAAATGGAGGCAAGCACTGCCTCTGCAGAAGAATATCAATGCCTACTTTATCACTGCCTGTTTAGCTCCGCCCACTGATTCGCAAATGACATGATGCAATAGAATAATTGAGAGAACAGTACCAGGAAAGGTACATTTCACTGAAGGGGAAGGCCTGACAGTGACGATGAGAGAGAAGTCACATACAATCTTATTTCAGCGATCAAGAAAATGTTGAGGAATCCCAGAATCAAGCAATCATTCAAACAGCTGTGCGATTGATCAAAAGTGATATCAAGTCCAATGTCCAATCTGTTATGGAGTAGTATTTGAGCACAAAGTCCCTTGAGCTTGACTCTGCCCTTTTGTTTGTTCCTGAGACTCTCCATACACTTTTGAATGGTATTTTTGTGGGTAAGGAGACAAGCTGAAAGGTTGAAGGAATTGGACAGGCAATTGTTTAGGCAGCATGACCACATGCTGTTATAGCTCCATTACAATTTGGTCTTGCAGTGCAGGCACGTAGAATGGATTGGTCAAAATTCCTGGTGGATACCCTTCATGGAATGGGATTTGCTTCATCATACAAGGACATTTTGCATTTTGAAAAGAATGTAGCAGATTCAGTTGCTCCAGATATGTTACCGGATGACATAGATGTGATGGACATGGCACTTCTTTTTGCTGGGGACAGTGTTGGACAGTGTTGACCACAGCATCCTTACTATTGATCAGAGGTCTTTAACCCTGTTCCAGGGGACCCACTGTCCTGCAAAGTTTATTTCCAACCTGCTTCAACACACCTGCCTGTGTATTTTCAACAAGTAATCCTGAAGAGCTTGATTAGCTTCACCTGTCTTTAATTAGGGTTGGAGCTAAACTCTGCAGGACAGTGGGTCCTCAGGAGCAGGGTTGAAGACCTTCGCTATTTATGGTAAGGGGACCTTCTACTGAATGGGAATCATAGTAGTAATCACTCCAGGGTGAAAAAAGGACCGTAACAAACGGGCTTCTGCTCCCACATCAAGTAAGGAATGTCATAGAGGACCATGGGACCAAGGAAATGGCAGTGTTGTTTTGCAACAGGAGTACCAATTAACTTGCCTCTTTGCGCTTCAACCCTTTTAGCAATAAAATAGTTACCACTGAATAATTTGTTACCTCAGAATGTCTGCCTCCAATTGAGTCCTAAACCAAATACCACAGCCAAAGAGTTTACTTCCAGATCATGGTGTGGATTGGAAAGGAAGGTGACATGAACACAGTGGATTGGGGATGGCAGCAACCGGTGAACTAACAACCGATTCCTGTCAGTTATAAACCAGTAAGACTGCTGCCCCAGAAAGACTCCTACAGATAAATTAATGTGGCATTTATATAGCGCTTTCAAATGTACTACTGCATACAAAGCACTTTACACTCATGTCAGGGGTCTCTCCTCAACCACCACCTGTGGGCAGCTCCACTTGGATGATGTGACGGCAGCCACAGTACAGCAGTACCAGTGTGCTCACCACATACCAGTAATATGGGGAGAGGAGAGATAGATAGAGCCAATTCAGTGGATGGGGGTTTATAGATCCATGATTGATAAGAGCCAATGGAGGAAATTTGGCCAGGACACCGAGGTTACACCCATACTCTTTACGAGAAGTGTTATGGGAGATTTAAAGATCACAGAGAGTCAGGACCTTAGTTTAACGTCTCATCCGAAGGACAATTCTTGTTACAGTACAGTGTCCCCATCACTATACTGGGGTGTTGGGACCCACACAGACCACAGGGTGACGCCCCTGGTGGCCTCACTAATACCACTACCAGCAGCTAAACACAGTTGAAGCATTCAGGAAAAAAAGGTTTAAAAGTAAAAGTCAAAAGCTCAACTACAGCAAAAAAAAATTACCATACTATGTGAATCTACTTGTTAACAGCAGGTGTAATTACTAACTGTCAATAACCACTCAATCATTTAATTATCTCGTTTACTTTAACACTACTTCAAAGTTATTTTAACACACTTTAGTGTGGAGTTTGCTGTGTAGGCAAAATTATATAAAAAGGAGAAATATGCAATTATTTTTTCACATAAATATGCTTGTAACCAATTGCCTTAATATATAATTGTACTTATAATCACTTATCGATCATGCAGATATGCAAATTAGAATATTACATGGCCAAAACATGTATCATGCACCAGTATTCCTGGTCTAGGAGGAATACAAATGAGTAATGGTCATTTTAAGGACCTGACGGGCACCATTTTGAAAATGGGGACTTACTTGGAGTCAAACTTTGGTAAACTTTTAGTATGTTTTTAAGTACATCTGATACTACTGTAAACCACTGAGAAACCTTTTGTCAGAATTTTTTTGGGGTCAAACCATACTTTTTTCTTACCTTTTTCTAGAACGAGACTGCCAATTCCCATACTGCTGGCGAGTGTGATATCGTGGTCCGTGAACTTCGCCGGCAGAGGATGTTGGCCTGTTATTGATGCTTTGTACAGCAGGCACCGATGGCCGAAACAAAGTGCGCAATTCAGTTTCTGATTCTGACTGCAGTTGAGCAGAAGGCAAAACATTCGATTCCACTGAATTACCAATTGATCTTAGAATAGTGGGCGAAGCAAGCACATTTTGCAAAATGCTAATTGCTTCAGTTGTAGCACGATCCTTCTCCATGATTGCAAAGTTGCAAATGCGATAAATAGGCAGGTTACTTCCGTGTACACACAAATTTACTTCCTTACTTCCTTTTACACTGAAATGACTTCCATTTGCACTGAAAAGTTCATGCACATCCAAATATGGAATCACTCGCATATACATATATACACTACTAAAGCTTGCATCCACGTTTTATTTTGTATGTATGCGCAAGTGTTTTATGGATGTCTGCATGCAGTGAGTGCATGGAAGTTTATATGGATATCAGGGCTCCAGACTAACTTGTTGCCTTGGTTGCACTGGTGCGCCTAACTTTTTTATTTAGGTGCACCAGCCCAAAATTTAGGTGCACCCAAAAATTTCCCCGGCTCGCATAATACCAATTTCAAGGTCACCTTTTTATCACGTTATATAAATATATATAAATTAATATATATTTTGTAAATGAAAACATAATATATGCTGTAACACAGGAATTAAAATCAAGGAAAACAATGCTTTGAGCATCAGCCTACTATTTTAAAACTACAGTTTTAACAAAGCATTATAAATTAATTAAAAAAATGAAATAATAAACAATGAAATACAACTCATAATAAATAAAAATTCAGATATTTTTTATTTCCTCTGCCTGCTATATTATATCACGCTTTGATTGTCATAATTATGTGGCAATGTTACTAGTAGTTTGCGGTAGACTAGTTTTTTATATTTCTTAATAAAATTGGGCCAACTGGAACAAATGTTATAATGAAATTATGAATTATTATGGGTAGATCACCACAGGAACGTTTTTTCAAAGAGCCAGAAAGTAACATTGCAGCACAACAAATTAACAACTAAGCAGTTAGGACAGTAGATATTTCAGCAAATATTGTTTGCAAAGAGATTATATTTGGAATATAATGTAGCAATGCACAATCACAGTAGTGACTCGACTGGGTTAACGTTAAGCGTTACCGTAACTGAGGGAAATGTTGCAGTGAGATCTGCCAGTCTCTGATCCAGTCTTCAAAGGAATATTACAAACAGCAAACGTCAAAACACAAGAGTACACACAACGATTTTGTTTTGGTGGTTTGCTTGACGATGTGAGTATAGGGCTCTTTTACTTTAATGGTAACGTTAGACTTTGTTTTTAATTAGCTTAAAACATCTATTCCTAGATGTTGATTCTCGCGCCGCCTAAGCTGACAATAGGTGTTTCTCCTTGTCAAGGATGCTTCCTTGGAAGGTCTGATCCTTCCAAGTCACTTCCTTCAGAGGCTAGGCGAGGCTCCTCTTTAGCATTCGGAGAACACGTAAATGGAACAGGCTAGCAAGTGCACGTCATTGCTTCATTACGTCAGTGAAAAGGTCCGTTGGCCATCAATAACGTTATGTGTAACGTTATTTGTATTTATTTTTTTATATCAATACAGTAGTAATTTGTACCGGCATTTAAACGTTAAACTTTACTTATATTTACTACGGTTATAACAAATGTTTGGTAACGTAAATAAAAGCATTGTGGCAAGCAGCGAGGTGAGGGACCGTGAGAGCGGGCCGGTGGAGTGATAATGAGTGGCAGCTGATCGGCACACCGGTCTCGGCTCACGGCAGAGTGGGAGTATAAATGGAGGAGTGTGGCAGACGAGAGAGGACCAGGCCTGGACTTTATATTATGGTTTGTTTATGTTTTATTATGTGTGTGCGGGCAGTCGCCCGTGAGGGGCTTCCCACGTTACTTTCGTTTTGTTTATTATTTATTATAAAGTTGTTGAACGTTCGCCGGTTCCCGCCTCCTTCCATCCCATCTACGAACCCCGATACAAGCATATTTGCCCCGTTTTGCCCCGCTCCGACTCAGCGAACATCTGAAGATAGCAAAGCTGCGCGCATAGGATTGTGGGTGATTTGAGAACGGGAAGAGCGCGAAGGCTACTCATATGCATCCTTCCCTGTATATGACATATTTTTCGAACGAAGGACTCAGTCCTTGGTTAAAATTCCGAGGATCCTCGACATTGGAACAGTCCTTCTTCGAATGTCGATGACGTAGCATCCTTGAAATTCTTACTTCCGAGGATCCTTCCTTGTCATTGAGAAACGGCTACTGACTCTGCTGACAGGCGGTTGTCATGACAATGAAGAAGTTTAGGCTCGCTCTCTTTCTCTCACACAAACACACACACACATGCTTTCGCTCTTACACACACACGTGCGCTATCTCTCTCTCTCACACACACACACACACACACACACACACACACACACACACACACACACACAAACACAAACACACGCACACACACAGTAAAATGGGCTCACAAACCGCCGCGTTAAGTTTGCAGATACTGTTTAACTACCTGGTGCTGCTTAGGTCGCAATTTCAAATCACTCGCAGGCCGCACGCAGCACTGAGCAGGAATATCAGGAGTCTGGACCACAGCCAATCAGAGGCAAAGACCCGCCCCATCTCTGTCTCTGATTGGTTTAGACCACAACATGATCCAACCATGAGTGTGTGTGAGTTCCGTCAAAGGAGAAAAAACGCTTCGTTCGTGGAGGCAGCTGAGCTGAGCAGATGCAAGGACGTTAGGTGCACTGGTGCGACCTAGGAAAAATTTTAGGCGCACCCTTACAAATTTTAGGCGCACTCTAGAGCCCTAGATATGCAAGTATTTATAGGTCTATGTGTGCGTCAAGTTTATATGTATGCAAGTTACTCACAAGTGTGTATGCATTCATTACTAACATAATATGTATTGATATGGATTTCATATTTGTGTGCAAGTGTATTTCATATATGTATTTTGAACATCCAATAGCATACATGTATATGCAAGTAATTTATAGGTGTATATGCATGTGTGTTATGTATGTATTGATAAGCAAAGTTTGATTTAAGTCCTACATGGCGCCTCATAGCTGATACGTGAGGCTGTGCTGCTCAGAGCAGGACAATTCAAAAACAATTGAAAAAACAATTCGAGGCGCCGGTGCTCCAACTATCCAGCTCTGAGGAGGTGGACGTTGAGAGCATCGTGACTGAAGACTTGCCACTTCAGTCACCAACAAGCGAGGAGCTTATTGAGGTGCTCACGAGAGCGGTAGCCAGATTAAATATTGACTGGCCAGCAGAGAGATCAGAATCCCATCGAAAGCATAGAAGTAAATTAGATGAGCGATTCCTGCCCTCTCGTGCAGCGGAGCCTCAACGTCGGGCCTGCCGCTCTTCCCCGACCTGCACACCGAGGTGTCTAGGTCGTGGAAGAAACCGGCTTCATATCGAGTGTTCAGCCCACAGACTTCCACCTACAGTAACATCGTAGGGCTGAAACAATATGGTTATGGGGCGATGCCGAAGGTCTAAGAGACGCTTGCGAGCCATCTCTCGCCTTCATCGCCATTGTCCCTAAAGGCCCCGACTTTACTCACCAAACCGCTCAAGACAACATCAGCATTGGTGGGTAAAGCGTACTCGGCGGCAGGTCAGGCTGCGGCGTGCCTGCATACAATGGCGATTATGCAGGCATACCAGGCCGACCTGCTGAGGCACTTGGATGGTAGAGATGAGGTGGGGGGAGATGTCATAAATGAATTAAGACACTCTGCCGATCTTGCTCTCCGGGCCATCAAGGAGACGGCCAGATGTGTGGGTCGCTCTATGGCAGCCTTGGTGGCCACGGAGAGATATTTGTGGTTGAACCCCACCGAGATTAAGGAGAGGGAGAAGAGCTTTCTGCTCGATGCGCCACTGTCCCCTGCGGGTCTCTTCGGTAACGCTGTACAATCGGTCACCGAGAGGTTCCAGGAGTTGAAAAAGCAGGCAGCGGCGCTAAAACAGTTCCTCCCTCTCTGAATCCAAGTCCCAGGGGCTGCTGCAGAAAAACAGCAGCCCAAAGAAAGGTCCGGGTACGAGCTCCTCGCATAGGGTGCAACAGAGGCAGAGCGTTGCCACCCGTACTCCTCCACAAAGAGATTGGGAGGCAGGGCGGCACTCTCAGACGAGGCCTTCGAGGGGTAGGGCTGATCTGAGGACAGTCCTTATCGCCAAGAAGGCCTCGTCAAAGCGTTCCTGACGCCAGAAGGGTCAGGACACTGAGGGTTGTCCCCTCCGCAGGAAGACGGTCCTTACCTCAGCACACGGTACCCGTCTTCCTACGGTGCCCTCTGGGGGCCACGCTGCCAACCCCACTGCATTGCCGGAGCGCAGATGGTCCCCGCGGGCCACCCGAGGGTGGTCCGCTCCCCCTTTGGGGGGCTCTCGAGCAGTCAAGTCAGGTGTTCCCTGCCGGTTCGCCGTTTCAGGGCACTGCACTTGTTGCTCAAAGTACACCAGAGGCCAGCCTCGAGAGGCTGGTTCCCTTAGTAGATTTTCTAGACGAGTGTAAACGTCTGTCGACTATATCTCGTTGGGTCCTGCAGATAGTAGAAAGGGGGTACGCGATTCAGTTCAAATGGCGTCCACCTCCTTTCAGCTGTGTCCTACCCACAGAGGTGGGCCCGGAGCAGGCTCTGGTTATGGCACAAGAAGTAGAGACACTCCTGCGAAAGGGGGCTATAGAGGGAATGCATCGACGTCACTTTCCCGCCAGAACACGCCCCCTCAGTTGGGGCTGAGTGGCAGAAGAGCTGCTGCGTGACCGCACCTATTAGAGGAAAACGCAATATAGCAATCAATTATCAGTTTAAACTAAAGGTTGGGCTCGATATAATGGCCCTTACAACTTACCACAGATTCAGTGATCCATGGATAATGACATGCAGCCAGGAATCAACATTTTTATGGGCCTGAGTTCAATGATTATTTATAACTGATCAGTCGTCACATTTTTCGAGTGAATCCCGCTTGTATATGTGGAGTGGATCATCCACTGTGGATGGGTCAGTGTATTGAAGCGTGTATGTGGCCGCTTGTCACAAATGGAAAACAAAAGTTTTATATTTAAATTCTGAATATATTATAGACCTATTAATAAAAAATAAAAAATAATTATATTGCCCAGACATCGTGCAGAGTGCTCCCTTTATAATCACTAAAAGCTGTCACTCATTCAATAAACACAATCTCATAGATTTCTGCAGTGAAGTTGGTATACAATGAATCTCTTATTTTCACGATGTCTTTACTTACAGAGATGCGCGTGTTAACTGAACAGTGGAGCGGTGAGTGGATTCCAAGTTCAACACCTGTGATTGGCCAACTGCATTGTAGATATCTACAAACGTGTCTGTGACTGGCTACATTACTCACCGAGGCGAAAACACGTTGGAAATGTAATCATTTCACGAGTGCAAATACAGATAAACACTGGGTCATTTGCTAGCTCCTTTTCACTAAAAATATG
This sequence comes from Pseudorasbora parva, assembly GCF_024679245.1. Classification (NCBI taxonomy): domain Eukaryota; kingdom Metazoa; phylum Chordata; class Actinopteri; order Cypriniformes; family Gobionidae; genus Pseudorasbora; species Pseudorasbora parva. The sequence continues at coordinate 5,474,685 of NC_090191.1, forward strand.
CTATTATTAAGAATTCCTACGGAGGATTACAGATCCTAGGCAAGCAGTTATGGGCAGCGTTTCCCTCTTAAAGCACAGAAGCAGCAGCAGGTTGGTGGTTTGAGTGAGAAAATTGCACGCTATTATCAAGTCCGTCTCAAGCTCGGAACAGTGATGTCCATTGGGTCCGTGGACAAGCCTCCCCCTACCCCCCTTCTGGCGCCGGGCCTGGTTTTTTGTGTTTTCGCTGTATTGTGAAAGAACTGAAGCTAGACCGTGCTGTCACTGTAAAGCAGTTCCAGAAACTGTTAGGCCTCATGGCGGCTGCGTCCAACGTGATACCTTTTGGCCTGCTGAACATGAGGCCGTTGCAGTGGTGGCTCAGAACAAAAGGGTTCTCCCCGAGGGGAAATCCACTCCGCACGATCAAAGTCACGCGGCGATGCCTTCGTGCTCTGGTCATGTGGAAAGATCCTGGGTTTCTGGCCCAGGGACCTGTGTTGGGGGCTCATGTTCGCCGCGTCGCGCTAACGACAGATGCTTCCCTCACGGGATGGGGGGCGACCATGAGTGGTCGCTCGTCCCAGGGTCTATGGCAGGAACATCAGCGACTATGGCACATAAATCGGCTAGAGATGCTGGCTGTGTTTCTTGAATTGAAACAGTTCCTGCCTGACCTCAGGGGCCACCATGTATTGGTCAGGTCAGACAACACATCGGTGGTCGCCTATATAAACCATCAGGGGGGTCTGAGGTCCCGCCCCTTATACAAGCTGGCACGTCAGATCCTCCTGTGGGCCCAAGGGAAACTGCGTTCCATCAGGGCAATTTACATCCCGGGGGTCCTAAATCAGGAAGCAGACATCCTGTCGAGGCAGGGGCCGAGGCCCGGGGAATGGAGACTCCACCCCGAGGTGGTGGAGCTCCTGTGGCTAAAATTCGGGAAAGCAGAAGTAGATCTGTTTGCTTCGGCAGAGAATTCCCACTGTCCTCAGTGGTTTTCTCTGGCACATGCCATGGTACAGGAGTGGCCGAGGCTGCCTCTGTACGCTTCCGGGAGTTTTGGAGAGGGTGCGCCGGGACGGAGTCCGTGTGCTATTAATGGCTCCGTGCTGGCCGACCAGAATCTGGTTCTCGGACCTAATATCTCTCCTGGAAGGCTCTCACATGGAGATTCCGACCAGGAGGGACCTCCTCTCTCAAGCGGGCGGGAGATTTCTTCATCCCCACCTGGAGTTATGGAAACTGTGGGCCTGGCCTCTGAGGGGGCTAGGCTCCTAGAAGAGGGTCTCTCGACTGAAGTCGTGGAAACCATCCTTTACTCCAGAGCTCCGTCCACGAGGAAACTGTACGCTCTAAAATGGAGATTGTTCTCAGTATGGTGCAGAGAACGCCAGTTGGACCCAGTTAACTGCCCGTTGGTACAGTGCTGTAGTTCCTGCATGTGAGATTTTCAGTAATATTTTACTCAGTACATTTTCAGTAACGCTTGTGAAGCTTTCAGCAGCTGTCTGGACGAGTAGAGCGCAATCTAGATGGTTTAAAAGTTCCAGATGTCCTGATCAGTGTGCACACAATGATGGACAGGAGTCATAATCCCATATTCGATTTCAATTCAACTCATTCAACTGTGCTCTTAGAGTTAGTTATATTTATGAATAGTCTTTAAGTCACAGGTGTAATCCACGTTTTGAGTGTTGGTTCACTTTCCCACTTATTACTGTAGATACTGTATATTTATGCCACTTTGGCATCGCGATCACTTCCAGCACAATTTTTTACTTTCAAACTGTGATGAATGAGCGTGTTTACCTGCTGATTGCTGATTGGCTGAAAGTATGTGCTCGTTGGCAAGGTCAACACCAGCTGACTCTACGCTGGGCCTGTGTGTGTCATGATGAGTGATTTTATGGAGTACATGCACACTTGAGTTTGTCATTAACCAATGAAACTGTAAAAATTAGATGTTTGAAAACCGACAAACTGACCCTAAACCAGCCCAAATGTTGTCCACCCGCCCAAACCCATTTTTACCCGCACAAAATTCAAAACCGCCCAATTGGACAACACTGCACACAAACAGAGTCCCAAATCTTCAGTCTTTATTGAGAAGTTTACACAATTTTTACTTCTCTTATAAAAAAGTGACACCCCTATCCAAGAAGCTACCCGTCAGAGGGTGCACAAACATAAAACCATGGAAGGAATCATTTCACTTCCAAACTTTCGTTTGGAAAAAACATATGGAATATAACCTTGAACCAGAAATAAGAAATAAGAGAAAACGTGTAAGGAGTTGTTTTTCACTGCAGTAATGGAAAAATACAAAAGTGTTATACACCATATTCTCTATGGTGACTGAACATAATGAAGTGAATGGTGACTGATATTACACTCAGGAAGAGAATTAAAGGGAGGGATGTATGAGGCCGCTAAATCTCACAGTTCATTTTATGGTCAAAGTGTTCATTGGCAGACATGCTTTAGCTTCAGTATTATCTTGTGTCTTTTTGTTTATTTTTCAAATTTTTTCTCTCTCCTCACAGAGCTACCGAAAATCCCAGCGACAGCAGAGAAACTCACAGAAGAGCCAGGTACAGTCCTAACAGTGTCGACCATAGGGTGCCACCTGCTAATAAGTCCAAGGGGGGACAAAGGGTATGTTTCTGAGGGACAATGTGGGACACTGCCTGGCGCGGCGGTGCCCCACCCCACGGGCAGAAGGGCAGATAGAGGTTTACCCATTTCTAGCACATAGCACCTTACATGGTATATTAATAATGCCCTATTCCCCTAAACATGTGTAGGCTAATTGCTGATGTATGCTCATGAATATAGGCCAACCAATGTGTATTTTTAACATAATATTTTGAACATTCAATGAACTGACAGATGCACTTCCACTTACGATTTACTTTAGCTAATTACTTTACTTATTTTTCATTACAATTTATTCACTTTAAATCAATTATAATATAAAATTATAGGATTAACAGAAACTGAAGTCGCTCAACACCACAGGAACAGTAAAAAAAGTGTGTTAAGTTAAACTAAAAGTAAAGTTAACTCCAGTTCACGGAACGAGAAGGGGAGGAAGGATGGTGAACTTCCATGTTAGTAAAGTCTGCACTGCAAAAAAACAAAAAACAAAAACAAAGCATTCTTACTTAGTATTTTTGTCTTGTTTCAAGTCTAAATATGTAAAAATTCTTACATTAAGAAACATTTAATAGACATGTAAAAATTATTGTCTTGTTTTGGGAAAAAATAGCTCAAAATTAAGCCAAACAATCTGCCAATGGGGTAAGAAAATTATTCTTGTTTTCTGTTTGAATTAAGATTATATTTCTTACCTCATTGCCAGATTATTTGTCTTATTTTAAGCAAAAACTCTCTTAGTTTTGAGTTATTTGTTCCCAAAACAAGACAATTACTTTTGCTTGATATTTTTTTATTTATATTTTGGCAAGAAACAAGACAAACATACTAAGAAAGAAAAGCATTTTTTGCAGTGTGAGTCTGTGTCGTTTGACATAGTATTTTACTCTCCATGTCCGATTGAGAAAGACGTTTTGCAAAGGTCACAAAAAGCTCTCTTTTTTGAACACCTTTCAGTCACAAATATTAATTTTTCCAGTATTTCTTGTACCCACTCCTTCTCTTTTTAATTGATGATTGCGGAGCCTAAAGACTCCATTTTTCGAATAGGAAAGTGCGCATCTAAAAAGTTGTAAGTGTCTCTGGTATGCACGTGCATGCGCTGTCATGACAACAGTGAAAAAGTTGACAACAGCAGTTCAACTGAGGGGTGGGTGGGGCAACAGTAGCACGCTGAACTGTCAAGTAATGTTGGTTTGGCTGCCTGAGGCACGAGGATATAGAGCGACCAACTTCTTTTTGAGCAAGCATTAATTATGCGTGACACGGTCTCAATTTGCGGGACGCATGAATTTTGCTTCAAACGCTGTGCGTTCACGTGCTACGCAGGACGGGTGGTCACCCTAGTCGACCAACACCAATAGACATGAGCGCCAGGTTTTCTTCTGTTAGCCATCTGTTAGTGCTGGTCTGTTTTTTTCACTGAATGAACATTCAAGAATTAAAAATATTTGTATCAATTAGGGCTGGGACAACGCGTCGACGTCATTGATGACGTCGACGCAAAAAATATGTCGACGCAAAATATGCGCGTCGATTCGTCAGACTCAAAATAAAGATGGCGGCGCCGGAGAGTAGTAGCAACCATAGATGTACATAATAAAGTATATTATGTAATTAAGTATATTATTTATTATGTATATCTATGGTAGCAACACGAGTGGCTCCTCAGACTTTCAGAAGTGCAAGGCTTGCGGGTTGGCCACAATCTATGGGGTTGGCGCGCGGTGCGCACGGAGCATCACAGGGATGCGCGCACGCGTTTTGTTGTCACGGCTACATTAACAAATTTCTGCACATAGGAAGACAGATGTTTTGGTAATATTTGATGTATTTTAATCACAAAAACAAACGTTTGCATCAAGTGAAAGCATCGGACACATTGGCTACGTTACCTACATAATAAGCTGTTTTAAATTTAAAATGTTCAATGTCTAATCGCGCTGATGTGACCGAGGGTATCCATCCTCTTAGAGAGCAGTTTCATCCCAGGACTATTCCGGTTTTAAACGGAATATTGGCGCCCGTAATTCACTCTACATGTAACTGTTTTCACTGTCATGCCGCGGATGCGCGTGGCGTTTCTGTTGCGGGTCAGCCACGGGGCTGTGTGGCGTTTTCTCTGCCTTTGCACACTAGAAGCGTGTCTGACGCGGCGCTGCTGCTGCTATTGATGCGGAGGAAAGCCCTATTCCTAATGTTAAACATAAATAGCCTACTGATACAGCAAAGAAAACGTCGGGAGTAGCCACATATCTATGGTATTGACTGCAAAATAGGCTACAGAATATGTCGTTCTGTATTGACAGTTGCAACATTTCAAAATCGATAATTGACGTTTTGTATTATTACAATTAGGCCTATATCTGCATTTATGTAAACCTACAGACTTTCAAACATGAAAATGTAATTTAATAATATGTATTTGTGTCAAAATGATATATAAACATCTTTTCCTATTCTATTTTGCCTGGAGACGCTCCCAACACACGTGAAAAATAGGCGCTCTTCTATTACCAGCATGCACGCGTTTTCCGCGCGTCACAGGCAGTGTGCAAACTCCAACCTGTTAACATGTGAGCCGAAACAAAAACGGACACGCCACGCAGCCGAGACGCTCACGCTTGCAGTGTGTCCCCGGATTTGATTAACCAACTTGTTGATATTTAATCGATGGGCATAGCCTGTAGGCTGAGTTGCATACATAGAAAAATCGTATAATATGTTTCTTTGTTGTAGGTTTATACTTATTTATTTGTGTGTGTGTGTGTGTGTGTGTGTGTGTGTGTGTGTGTGTGTGTGTGTGTGTGTGTGTGTGTGTGTGTGTGTGTGTGTGTGTGTGTGTGTGTGTGTGTGTGTGCGTGTGTGTGTGTAGCCTACTTTATGTTTTCAAGGTTTTATTGAATGCATTGCTCTTGTATAGTCTTACTTTGGAATTTTAAGAGCAATAAACATATATTGCAATGTTAAGGAATTTGTTTTTTCATTCAGATAATTAAATCAACATGTATAAATTGCTATTAGGCAATTAATGGGGAGATAATCGGTAATCGAATCGAATCGTAACCGAATCGGACAGAAAAAATTAATCGTTAGATCAATTGATGCATCGAAAAAATAATTGCTAGATTAATCGTTTTAAAAATAATCGTTTATCCCAGCCCTAGTATCAATATATTTTTTTTAAATTACATTCCAATTAATTGCAAAAGTTATGACTTGTAAATAAACTTAACGGAGTGTCAATTCACACCAAGTACATATTGTGTGGCGTTTTTGGCAAGTGCCATTCACACTAGCTCTACCTAACAATGCCTGGTTGGGCCAAACACGATAAAAAAAATAAAAAAAACTTTATTTCAACATCTTCAGTGGTGCAATCGGTAAAATGTAAGGCTTAAGGCTTAAGGTTTCGACGCGATTGACCCAGGTTCGTATCCGTCTTTTGCAGATCTCGCTCTTCTCCCTTTTCTCATCACAGATCACTTTGGAAAGGCATTTAGTTTTAATAATAAATAAGAAAATGTTCTAAAAGTGTAAATAATGTGCCCAATGAAATGTTTACTAATAATAAAAGCATTTATTGGGTAGGGATAGGGGTCAGTGTAGGGTGAGCTTTTATTGTCCCATTAAGGTGGCATCCATTTAATAATTTTAATAAATATAATAATTTACACTCCTTTATTATTGCATCCTGTTAATGTACAACATTACTGAGGTGCAAATAGTATGTATCTAACAACTAAAATTATTATTACTATTTACACATATTGCAAAGAACTGCTTCTTTTATATACGGTGTAAATAGAATATATCATTATTTTTACTTAGTAAATTGCATCTACAGCTATTTGCACTTAGTGTAAATATCATCTATCGCTAAGAAAATATGTTAATTTACATTTTCGGTAAATATGAATAATGGCACATAATTAACAATCCACACGATATGCAGTATCCATTGGTATGGTAAATGGACTGCATTTATATAGCGCTTTCAATAGACCCATGGCCACCAAAGCGCTTTACATATTGCATCACATTCACTCTCTTATTCATACACTAACAGCGATGTCCGCCGCCATGTAAGGCTCCATCCAGCTTGTCAGGAGCAGCTGGGGTTATATAGGTGTCGTGCTCATGGACACCTCGACACTTGGTCAGGTGGAACAGGGGATGGAACCACTAACCTTCTGGATTGGGGCCAACATGAACCACTGAGCCACTGCCTCCCTCTACTATGAATTTAGTACATACAAACATCACTTAAATCTATGAAGTGAAGAATTAAACTTATTAAGAAGGCAATAAAGTTGAGGAAAATTTACACGCAAATTACTATCACTGCTCCAGTGAGTAAGCAAGCTAACTGTAATATTAATACTATTAATATGCAGTCACTTGATAAACATAAATAAAGAGTTTCCTATTAAACTATACCGAAGAAGACTTACATTGGCTGCGTCCGAAAACCTAGGCAGCTAACTCGTTGCTTTGCTGCCTTATGAGACAATGGCTTGTAATGCAGTGTTTTTGCACGAAGGCACCTCACGGAACTGATTTTGGACAGACTTCTAAGGCAGTGTAACAGTTTCTACAGCAAAATAGAGAGAGATTTGGTGAGAACTAAACAAATATTTAATTACTAATATAGTATTGCTGGAAAATGCCATTAGAATGGGAAAATATTGGTAAAAAACTTACATTTACACACAAACTGACCAGCAGACGCAACTTTCAGATGCCATCTTATTTCCCCGGCTCAACTGTCACTGAATGGAAAGCACAGGATTGTGGGATATCAAAGGCAGCGAAGGACACGTATGATGCCTTCAAAAATCGATCAGATGAAGGTCTTTCAGGAGACAGGAAGTGAAGCTAATATTATATTCGGACGTGGCTTGATGCCTTCCTGCCTTCATATGTGTCCTCTGAAGGCAGCATTTTCCAGGTTTCGGACTCAGCCATTGTTTCAATGACTCAAAATTGAATGTCCAAATTTATGGAAAGTTATTGTTATAGAGCAGCCTCAGCCTCATGATGCTCCCCTCTTTTCAGCAGCTGACATCACACAGTAACAAGTGTGCTTATTGGCTGTGACTTCTTACCAGTTAGTTCACAAAAAAAGGAATATTCTGTCATTAATTACTCACAGTCCTGTTGCTCCAAACCCATAAGACTTTTGTTCATCTTCAGAACACAGATGAAGATCTTTTTGATGAAATCTGAGAGCTCTCTGACCCCTCCACAGACAGCAATTTAATTATCACTTTCAAGGCCCAGAAATGTAGTAAAGACATAAATAGATAAAAATAGTCAATGTGACTACAGTGGTTCAACCTTAATTTTATAAAATGCAGAGAATACTTTTTTGGGCACAATGAAATTGTTGAATAAAGTTGTTATTTTTGTTTGTTTTGTGCCCAAAAAGTATTCTTGTTGCTCCATAAAATTAAAGTTGAGCCACTGTAGTCACACAGACTATTTTAACACTGTTTTTACTGCCTTTCTATGCCTTTCATTAAATTGCTGTCTATGGAGAGGTCAGAGAGCTCTCAGCTTTCATCAGGAATATCTTCATCTGTGTTCCGAAGATGAACGAAGGTCTTACAGGTTTGGAATGACATGAGGAGGAGGAATTAATGACATCATTTTTATTTTTGAGTGAACTAACCATTCAAGATGAAACACAATTGCATTGAGTGTGATTAATTTGAATATAGCAGAAGTGCAGTTTTTATCACACATGCTGTAGTTATTTTTGTAATGGGAACTGCAGACCAGATTACAATTAGTAACCTTATATATATAAGTCCCCTTGTAGTCAATAATTGTATCCCTTAAATCTTATTTTTGATCACCAAAATAATATATTTAAATGTTTTTTCTTCATGGCTTAAAACAGCTTGAATGTAACTCTACATCCTTGCCTCATTTAGTATATGCAGTGCAATGAATATGCAAATGTCCCCCGCCTCGACTCACTCACATCAGTGCAGAGATTTGTTGATGATCACATGTTGACATGACTGGTTACAAGGTAGTTTGTGACATTATAAACACCAACAATTTAAAACTGCATTTTTTTTTCTTTGTCTTTGGTTCACTGCAATTTTAAGAAGAAAATCTATTTACTCAGCAATGGTGTTGACTTATGAATTTGCACATGGTTTGTCTTAAATCATATTAAAAATATAAATAAAAAAACAACAACTTACATTTCAACTCAGGGGCTATAAGAATTTATTAAAAACATGATCACTTAGTCTTTGCTGTCTTCTCCCTCTTTTCTTAAAGGCTCAACTGCAGACGACAAACAAGCTGCTCCTCATGATTACACAGAGACCAGCCGCAGACTGAAGGAGAAATTAAAACAGGACTACGAGCGGATATTGATCGGTGATTCAGACACGGGTCATCTGAAAAAGCTGAACGATATCTACACTGATTTATATGTGGTTGAGAACGAGACTGGAGGAAGAGTAAATGAACACGAAGTGAGACAGATTGAATTGAATCAGAAACATGCCAAGGACACACCAATTCAGTGCAATAATATTTTTAAGGTCAATAAAAGGGTACTGACGATGGGGATTGCAGGAGTAGGAAAAACTGTCTCTGTCAATAAATTCATCCTTGACTGGGTTGAAGGAACAAAAAATCAGGATATAGTCTTCATTTTTCCTCTGCCGTTCCGTGAGCTAAACCTGATTACAGAGAACTGCAGTCTCATGGGACTGCTTCACGAATACTTCTTTAGTGATCCTAAAGAACTGCCCTCTCTTCCTGAAGGTGATGGTAAAGTCTTGTTCATTTTTGATGGGCTGGATGAATGTCGCTTTCCTTTGGGCATTAAGGAGGGCGGCAGATTCACAGATGTTCACAAAAAAACAACAGTGGGTAAGATAGTTACAAGCCTGATCAAGAGACACCTGCTTCCCTCTGCTCTCATCTGGATCACATCCAGACCAGCAGCTGCCAGTCTGATACCCCGTGACTACATTGATCAGGTGACTGAAGTGCGCGGATTTAACGATGAACAGAAAGAGCAATACTTCAAAAATAACAGTCCCGAGGTTTCTGAAAACCTCATCAGTCACATCAAGAAATCCAGGAGCCTGTACATCATGTGCCATATCCCTGTCTTCTGCTGGATCTCGCTCACTGTTCTTCAGCCTCTACTGGCTCAAAATGACAAAAAAAGCAATGACAAAACTCCCACAACTCTCACAGGAATGTACACAAACTTCTTAATATCTCAGCAGCAACAGATGGAAAAGAAGTACAATGATAGTCTTGAAGTTAAAGCCACTGCAAGGTCTTTTGATGAGATTATTCTGAAGCTCGGAAAACTGGCCTTTCGACAGCTGGAGAAAGGAAACCTGATTTTCTACAAAGAAGATCTTGAGGAATGTGGACTAGATATCAGCGAAGGGTCGGTGTACTCTGGGTTATGCACTCGAATGTTTCAGGAGGAAAAGTCAAGAAATGTTTTCAGCTTCATACATCTCAGCGTACAGGAATTCCTTGCTGCTCTGTATGTGTTTTTAATAAGCAAAGACAAGAAAAAAAACCCATTTCTTGAATCCAGGACAGAAAAACTGGCGTGGAATCTTTCCAGAAAGACACCATTTAAACTTCACAAGGCTGCGATCAACAAGGCTTTACAAAGTGAGAACGGACACCTGGACCTTTTCCTCCGGTTTCTTCTGGGTCTCTCACTGGAGGCCAATCAGAGTGACCTGAAGGAACTACTGCCAAAACTGAAACTGAAAACAGAGAATGTTAAAGACACTGCTGACTATATCAAACAAAAAATAGAAGAGGAGAAATCAGTGGAAAGAACCATCAATCTCTTCCACTGTCTGAATGAACTGAAAGATGACTTTATGGAGGAACTCCAGAAGAATCTGAACTCAGGAAATCTTTCAGCACAGAAGCTCTCCTCTGCTCAGTGGTCAGGTCTGGTGTTTGTGCTCCAGATGTCAGAAGAGACTCAAGAGCGGTTTGAACTGCAGAAATACAGAAGATCTGATGAAGCACTGATGAGACTGCTGCCAGTGATCAAAAACACCAGAAGAGCACTGTAAGAGTCTTTTATATCTACTGTTAGTTTTTTATAATTAGACCTTAATCTTAAATGGGTGACTTGTTCACCTAGACTGTACAGAAAAAATGAATAAGTATGATGATCTTAAATGCTGATGTATCTCCACAATCAGACAAGCTGGGTCAGGCATCAGGCACAACTCAGGAACCTGAGTTTATTATATCATAAATTAACTGGAAGTACTGGTTGTTTTATAAAGATTTTTTTTTAGCCTTGCTTACATCACTTTAGGGATTTACGTTTTTTTAAATAAATGATCTGTGCTTATAAGCCCTACCTAATAAGCATTAATATGGGGTAATATTTTATTGTCCATTGTCCCTGTCAAATAAAGAATACATAAATATTGCATTACTGTTGTTTTGTTCTCTACACAGGCTACAGTGCTGTAATCTCACTGCTCAGTGTTGTGAATGCTTGTCTTCAGCTCTACAATCCTCAAACTCTGTCCTGAGAGAGCTGGACCTGAGTAACAATGACCTACGGGATTTGGGAGTGAAGCTTCTTTCTGATGGACTGAAGAGTCCAAACTGCCTGCTGGAAATACTGAGGTTTGAGTTCAAATACCTTATGTTTTGCAATAAGTTAATTATTAAAATTGCACTGCTAACATTTATTATGTATGCAATTACATTGTGTTTCTCTTTAGATTTCTCATATGTGATCTCACTGCTCAGTCCTGTGAGAGTTTGTCTTCAGCTCTACAATCCTCAAACTCTGTCCTGAGAGAGCTGGACCTGAGTAACAATGACCTGCAGGATTCTGGAGTGAAGCTTCTTTCTGATGGACTGAAGAGTCCAAACTGCCTGCTGGAGATACTGATGTAAATAGTTTTAAAATAATTAAAGAAATACTACCACAACATATGGCTTTGTCACAGAGTGTGGCATCTGCTCTCAATGACATGCCAGAACAAGAGACTAAACAGCATTTTCGAGAATTAGATTCCCCCCCCCCCCCATATTTATACAGATGTCCGTATTTTCAGAGTTGAGAAGTATGACCTATGTGAACTGCACAAGTCTGAGAAAAATATTGTTGAGGGTGGAGGAACAACAATGGACTGTATGAAGATCAGGGTTGCCAGATGGCAGCAGGGTTTTCCAGCCCAAAACTTCGCGAAAAACCACAGAAAAACCGCCCAATTTTTTTTGGCCTCGTTTCTCGTTTAAAAAGCCTAAATTGAAATCATTTACAAGCTTTAAAATTACCCATGTATCGACTAGCCTATCCGAATTCAGAAACAACATTCAATGAAATTCATGCAACGTTCTTTGTACTTTTGTGTCCATTCCTTTTTCGTTTTTAACCATGGAAAAAATAATTAAATGGAATGGTTTTTGTATTTTTTTAAAATACTATTTTGAATAACAACATTTATATCAAAACAGGCTAGCCTATACACAAATAAACATACAATAAAATAAACAAAAACAAAAAAAAATTTATAATTATTTTTTTTTAAATTAGCTTCGTTTTGCATTTTTATAAACTAAAAACGAATGATTCATATAAAAAAGTTACATTTACAAATGTTCTTTTGTACAATTATTTCCAGATAAAGAAAGGATCAGTAAAATGAAACACAATAAACTTACAAATAATGATTAGGCCTACAAACTAAAAAACGATCGGAAATGTCGTCCAATTTTCTAATACTATTATTTAATGACAATATATTTGGAAAACAAAATAAAGCCATTTCTGCTTTTTTTTTCTTTTAAACAAAAAAAATCAAGCTGCACCCTTTTTTAAATTACATATTTAATTCCGAAATAGAATAATGAATAAACAAAAAATTACACAGACTTTCTATGCCTCTATCCGTAGTCATTCTATTGATTCCAAGAAACATGCATATTCATGAATAACATTACATGAAAATCGCGCTGACCATATTATTTATAGAACATGTGTCAGTGCGCTCTTTGCAGAAGCAGAATGTTCGTGCATAGCGGGCCATCTACGCAAAGCACATCAGCCAGGCCAGAGCTGTAGCCTGTAGTGTGTGTGTGTGTTCGAGTGAGTGAGACTTCTGCCTATTGAACAGAGGGTCGCAGGAAGAAGGATCTGAAGTGCCGGTGTTTCGGCTACAAAAAACCTGCCGCACTGATCCAAAACCAGCCCAATTTTTATCCACCCGCCCAAACACATTTTTGCCCGCAAAATGGATTGCGAAACCGCCCATATGGCAACCCTGATAAAGATTGAAATTGCAAACTGGTCTTAAATAAGAATTACAACTGTAAAATGTTGCAGTTTTCTAATACATATAATTTAATGGATGGTTTGCATCCGATAGCACTGAACAAGCTAATAACGGCATCTAGTAACTGTATACCTGACACCATTAACATCTCAGCCAGGTTTCTAAATTAACACAATGGGATATTCAGCTTAGTATGAATTTTGAATGTCGTGAGGTATAAACATAGCAGCTCATGATGATTTTCAGTGTTTTAGAGCAGCTCGATTCACAGTAAATCTGTGGTCTCAAACTCAGCTCCTGGAGGGCTACTGTCCAGCAGAGTTTAGCTCCAACCAGTTCCAAAACACTTGCCTAAGGCTACATCTGCATTCATCCAAATACAATTAAAACTGCATTTTCGTTTCAATACACTCTCCATCCACACTAGTGTTTTCCAAAAGTTTCTTGTCCACACTGAAACTCACTCACCATTATATGTTTGATCTAAAATGCAATTGCTCTCATGTTTTGCTGCAGGAGAGCAAATGGGAGGAAATTTTCTGTCATCATTGCAGGACTGTGATATGAAGAGTGTACAAATTAACATTTTTTAGCAACTGTGTGAAAGTGAATAGCACATAAAGAGATAAGAACATTTTTGCACAGTATTTTTATAAATTCCTCAATGAAAATATTCATGACTGGAAAAATAGTCTGCAGGAGCATTTTGAGATGATTTAACTCATCATCTTAATGAATGTCATTTCAGTTCTATTTTCTGAGCATGAATTACCAAATGCATTGAAAGACAACAATACTCAAGCTCTGTGTAAGGTTTTGTCACAAACTCAAATGACTTCTCTCCTGTATGAATACAGTTTCTTGAGACCTTACTGTACATGAATTATGAGCTTCCAGAATTTCTGGCTGAGGCTGGGTGTGACCTCCTAATTGAACTCTTTTCCATAAATTAAACAGAAAAAAAACTGTATAAATAACTAAAATAAATCACAGTCTTTTCTTAGTCTTATTGTTCAAACAATAAGTGCAAACATAATCAAATTCCTCTCTCAATATTCAAATTGCAAAAAGAGACCAGAGCTAAGAGGTGGTTACAACTACACGGCCCAGGCTAAGATAGGGTTGATATTGGGAGACAGGCTATTGAATGTAGCCTAATTTGCATCAGGGAGTTCATGTTTTATTTTACTTTTGCTATCGCACATACTCAGTGTACAGGGAGTGCCGGTACATTTATCAGATGCTTACCCCTTATTTACACTGCACACATCTGCACCACATACGGCTATGACACGACCACTTTAGTCGATGCTTGAGTTACCAGCCATGCCACAGCATGTTTCAGAAGCGGCTCTTCATGCCAGGCTCTGTTGTGCAATTAATCCTCTGCCATGGTCTCGTCATTCATCTTGCCCATGACATGATCAGTGAACTGTGATTCTATGCTAAATTCACACCTAAATTCGCACCGCATTTTTTCAACTCAACGAGAAATCTTGTCACATTTTAATATTGCGAGATCTCATGGAAACCGAAAACGTATTAGTGTGGATAAGGTCTGAGTCTAATAATCCTGAAGACTTTAATTAGCTGGATCAGGTAGGGTGAAGCTACACTCTACAGAACAGTGGCCCTACAGGAGCTGAGTTTGAGTCCACTGCAGTAAATGCGCACATTAACTCCTGCAAGTGAGTTTGCGCCACTCATAATATGCAATTAAATATGCAGCGTTTCCAATAAGCCTAATATGCTGAAAATCACGTGTTAATGTAAAAACAAAACATTTAATTATTCACTGGATATTAGTATTAAAGGTATTTTTTTTTTTTTTTTTTTTTTTACAAATGAATAATACCTAATGAACAGCTGAATAGGTATAAATGTTGAAGTCATGTGGACTGTTGCTGTGTGTGTTTGTAGGTTGTCTGGCTGTATGGTGACAGAGGAAGGCTGTGGTTATGTGTCTGCAGCTCTGAGTTCAAACCCTTCACACCTAAGAGAGCTGGATCTGAGCTACAATCATCCAGGAGATTCAGGAGTCAGGCTGCTCTCTGAAAAACTGGAGGATCCCAACTGTACACTGGAAAAACTCAAGTATGTGAATCAGGAAGATTTTTAATTACACAACTCCAAAAGCAGCATTACCATCTTCACTTATTACAAAACAGTTTGTTAAAGCTTGACTAACGTGACTTGGCCCGTATTTATCAAGCTTTTTAAAGTGCCATTTTAGTCTTAAGTGCTGAGAATTCAAACTTAAATATAAAAGCAAGTTATCAAATTTCTTAAAGCTAAGAATCACTCTTACTCTCCCAGTTATTTAAGACAGCTCGAGAGGTCTCTCAAGTGGTTAGGAGTTGCCAGTAGGGGCTTGTGATGGCAATGAGAAGACACCCAGCAAACACATTTACATTGTGCCAATGTTTGTGGCATGTTGCATTTCTACTATGGCAACGTCACTGTCTACGTGCTCGCAACAGTGTAACAACGTAGAATTGTAAGACGCGACAGGGCTGTAAAGCATTGTTGCGCGACATTCAGCAACTGCAAGGCAACATTCTGACAACTTAATTTATGCTATATAGATATTCCCCATTTAGCATGTTTTGTGGTTAATTTTTAATGTCAGACATTATACTTTTTTATATAGGTCTATTGTTTATCCTATTATTTATGGGCCTAACAGTAAATTAATTATAATCAACACCTGCAACACTTTTAAAGAGTAAAAAGAACATACAAGGTTAACTAACTCAACTTTATTAAAACAGCATGTGGTAATCGAACATACATACACGTATATTTTGTAAAAAAATAAAATAAAATATATAGAATAAAACAAATATTCAGTTAGATCTGCAGAGACGTGCGCAAAATATTTCAAGAGAGGGAGAATGTGTTCGAAATGTTTGACGACAAGCAGTTAATCAAACGGTATCGTTTGGACAGAGCAGGCATCATCTTTTTCAGTGCTGGTTAATGTTGGGCTTTAGGCCATAATAATAAAAAAATGCTTTTCGACTAATTTAGCAAGCCGTAGCAATCGCTTCTTCCTTCTGCCAGTTCGGTTTTCTTTTGGAATCCATGGTGGCTGACTATATAAAAAAAATCTAGGCTATATATATATATATATATATATATATATATATATATATATATATATATATATATATATACAGTGCCTTGCGAAAGTATTCGGCCCCCTTGAACTTTGCGACCTTTTGCCACATTTCAGGCTTCAAACATAATGATATAAAACTGTAATTTTTTGTGAAGAATCAACAAGAAGTGGGACACAATCATGAAGTGGAACGAAATTTATTGGATATTTCAAACTTTTTTAACAAATCAAAAATTGAAAAATTGGGCGTGCAAATTTATTCGGCCCCTTAAGTTAATACTTTGTTGCGCCACCTTTTACTGCGATTACATCTGTAAGTCGCTTGGGGTATGTCTCTATCAGTTTTGCACATCGAGAGACTGAAATTTTTGCCCATTCCTCCTCCAGAACAGCTCGAGCTCAGTGAGGTTGGATGGAGAGCGTTTGTTAACAGCAGTTTTCAGTTCTTTCCACAGATTCTCGATTCAGGTCTGGAATTTGACTTGGCCATTCTAACACCTGGATATGTTTATTTTTGAACCATTCCATTGTAGATTTTGCTTTATGTTTTGGATCATTGTCTTGTTGGAAGACAAATCTCCATCTCAGTCTCAGGTCTTTTGCAGACTCCATCAGGTTTTCTTCCAGAATGGTCCTGTATTTGGCTCTATCCATCTTCCCATCAATTTTAACCATCTTCACTGTCCCTGCTGAAGAAAAGCAGGCCCAAACCATGATGCTGCCACCGCCATGTTTGACAGTGGGGATGGTGTGTTCAGGGTGATGAGCTGTGTTGCTTTTACCCCAAACATAACGTTTTGCATTGTTGCCAAAAAGTTCAATTTTGGTTTCATCTCACCAGAGCACCTTCTTCCACATGTTTGGTGTGTCTTCCAGGTGGCTTGTGGCAAACTTTAAACGGCACTTTTTATGGATGTCTTTAAGAAATGGCTTTCTTCTTGCCACTCTTCAGAAAGGCCAGATTTGTGCAGTATACGACTGATTGTTGTCCTATGGACAGAGTATCCTACCTCAGCTGTAGATCTCAGCAGTTCATCAAGAGTGATCATGAGCCTCTTGGCTGCATCTCTGTTCAGTCATCTCCTTGTATGAGCTGAAAGTTTAGAGGGACGTCCAGGTCTTGGTAGATTTGCAGTGGTCTGATACTCCTCCCATTTCAATATTATCGCTTGCACAGTGCTCCTTGGGATGTTTAAAGCTTGGGAAATCTTTTTGTATCCAAATCCGGCTTTAAACTTCTCCACAACAGTATCTCGGACCTGCCTGGTGTGTTCCTTGTTTTTCATGATGCTCTCTGCTTTAAACGGACCTCTGAGACTATCACAGTGCAGGTGCATTTATACAGAGACTTGATTACACACAGGTGGATTCAGCATCATCATCATTAGTCATTTAGGTCAACATTGGATCATTCAGAGTTTTCCCGTGATCACATGATGAGAACAGCTTCACTCCAGTATGAGCGGCATGTTACATGAAGTAGAAACATTATGAATGAAACTTACTCATCACTGGCTTTACACATTTTAATGAAGAAAATACAGATAAATAATGCAGTTGTAAGTACACATTAAGTTTTTCTTGTGATATTTTTGCCCCTCGTCATGTCTACAGATCATTTTCAGACGCTTTCAGACAAACCCTCACACGCAAATGGTTGCCGTGGTAACGAACAACAATACCGTAACGTCCTAGACTGCTGGCGTATAAAGTCTAACTTTTATTTGAGGAAATCTGTTTATAATAGGCTATTAGGTTTGAACTTATTGGTCTTGAGCTTTTTTTAGTGGCATTCAGTATAAGGATTTGACTGTTCAGTGTTCATAGATTAGTTAGTGGTCTCATCCTCTCTTGCGCTGCTTCGCTAGCATGAATGAATGAATGAATGAGCATCGTCGACATCGGTAGATAACACAGTTTGAGCCAGCGGCTCGATTGATAAGGCTCTGTGTCTATAGACATTTCACCCTCTTCCACTTCAGGTGAAGGTGAGGGAGAAAAGTCCTCTACTTTAGATGACCGCTCTGTTGCAAAGCCACTGGCGTCACTCCAGTCACTATCCATCTTTGCGAGTCACAGCTGTCAAAGATGCCCTAGAATGAGTTGAAACAATATGTTAAATTGTTCTCTGATATCTACATAGAGGGTATGTGGCTTATTTAAGGGCAAACATTGTCCAGATAATGTTTTACAGGTCCATTTACAACCCTAGAAATTGTCCCTAGGATATAATGCTCTGTTTTTGCCTTATTTGGAAGGGTCATGAATATTTATGCTGAGCTCTGCTCTGATTGGCTTATTTCAACAGCTCACACAAGTTCAGTTGTTCAGTGAAGCGGCTCGTGAGTCCATACAGAACACAGACCGACTGAATGACACTTTAAGCGGACCATCTCAAATGGAGATTGATAAAATGCAGCTTACTTGTTTATTGGTGTTTTCAGTTCATCTGCGTGCGAGTTCATCAGAGAGAGCTCGAGTACATATGGTTGCCAGATTGCACAGGTTTAGGTAAAACACCGGATAGTATACAGGTTCTTTTCACAGAAAAGTTCTTATTGGGGAATTTAAATTACTGAAATCTGGCAACCGCAAGCACGAAGGCTGGAACTCTCTTCTTTCCCCCCGACAAAACCAAAACCAGTGTTTTTTGTTCAGGTTTTTATTTTTTAAACTACATTTTAGACTTTAGACATTTTAGACATTTAGTCAACGATATTTCATGTTTATATAACGTTAGTCACAATGTAGTCTACGCAGTGGCTGTGATGTACTCTGAAATACAAACATGTAAAACATCATACTTCAGTTCTCATAAATATAAATATATATTTTTTACAAAATGAATAGAAGCCTTGTCAAATGACTATCGTTTTAACTTATATGGTGGAGAAGGTGACGTTAGCTATTAGGATTGAGTGAGCGATCTGTAAGCAACTAAACTAACGTAGTATGACATACGTATCTACGGTTGTATTTTGTAATACAAAATAATATTAACCATTGTTTGGTACTTGGAGTTTCCTATTGTTACTGTACTAGCATCTTGCGTTATCTAGACACTGCTGTCCAGGGGCGTAGCCATCTTTTCAGAAGTGAGGGGGACAGAAATGTCGTAATACCATTTTTTTTTTTTTTTTTTTTTTGGGACCGATATAATTTATTGCATCTCTTGCTTTTAATTTGGTAAGATATCAAATACACTGCTGAACAATAACCACTAATCTATATAATATTATTCTCCTATTTTTTATGCCAATTTCTTGGTTGGTTTATATAGGCCTACTACAGACATTTGTGCATTAAGTCTCCATAGATTTTATGCAATGCAAAAAAATAAAAATACAATTCTGATGTAAACCAGCTGTTCTCTGTGTGAATATATAGTAAAATGTGATTTATTCCTGTGATCAAAGCTGAATTTATCATCATTACTCCAGTCTTCAGTGTCACATGATCCTTCACTAATCATTCTCATATGAGGATCTGATGATCAACACACATTTATGATTATTATCAGTTGTGCTGCTCATGGGGCTGCTTACATTTTGTGGAAACCATCTAAACATTCGTGGTAAAATTAATAAAAGAGAGAAATTAATACTTTTATTGATCAGACATTAAATTGATCATATTTTCATATTTTTCATATTTTTAATATTACAAAAGATAATCATTTATTTAATAACTGCAAATAAATGCTGTCCATAGAACTTTCTATTCATCAAAGAATCCTGAAATATAAAATGTATCCTGGTTTCCACAACATTTTTAAGCAGCACAACTGTTTTCAACACAGATAATAATCATAAATGTTTCTTGATCATCAGATCCTCATCTGAGAATGATTAGTGAAGGATCATGTGACACTGAAGACTGGAGTAATGATGATAAATTCAGCTTTGATCACATAGGAAAAAAGCGGTTTTAATTTGTAATTCTATTTCACAATATTACTGTTTTAACTATTTTTGATTAAATAAATGCAGCCTTGGTGAGCAGAAGATACTAAACATTAAAAAAGCTGCATTATTCATATAATAGGCTATACTTTATTGTCAATAAATAGGCTACATTGAGATGGCTTGAAAAACACACATAAAGCATATATTGTCGCAATCGTCTGATTGTCGTCGTCACGTTTCATCGCTCATAACGATTGTTTTCCTTCAGCTGCAGCTCCAGCGTGACAGGGTATTACTTCTACAAATCCACTTTTGGACTTTCTGTGAGATGCGAATAAAATGACAGCAGGTAGATTAGATTAGATTATTTTTTGTCTCTGATTTTAAATCTTAATGTATTCACATTGGTTTCTATGTAAATACACTTGCCCGTGACCTCAAAAAGCGCTCTATCAACCGAGATTAGAGAAGGCTGTCTTTAAGCGTCCCTGTTAATTTGCCCGCCGCGCAGGGTAACGTCGGTTCGAATCCCGCTCAGAGCGGGTCGACTAGAATCGGCGAGACCCAGTAAAAGTGCTGGGGACAAAAATACATTTTATTAAAAGTAAGGGGGACACCCCCCGTCCCCCATGTAATCTACGCCCATGCTGCTGTCTCTCTAAGAAACTTTTACTTTAATCAGAAATTGTTTTAACAGTCAATAACTAATCCAGTAGTTGTAATCCGCCTTTTCTTCAGTTTTAGACACTGAGCGAAGCTTGCTTGAAATGGGCCGAACAAATAATTTTGAATTAAATTGTTCACTGAGAGAAAGCTCCAGTTAACTGTTTGCTTACTGACATTCTTCAAAATATCTTCCCTTGTGTTCAGCTGAAGAAAAAAATTCATACAGGTTTGAAACAACTCAAGGGTGAGTAAAGGATAGGGATAGTGCATTGTATTTTAAAGCACTTTTTGTTTTTTGAACCTTTTCCTATTTTGTCTATGCTGATTGTAAAAGAATGACAGTCACTTTGGTTTTGGCATTTTATTGAAACGTCTTGATTAGGAAATGTTTGCATTAAGGAAAACAAGCTGTCTAACTTTGTTGGGTTTTAACCTGTTCCTCCTCTCTGAAATAATTTGCCCAGTTTTTGAAAAAATTATCTCTGCAGGCACAGAGGTTGCGACCAGTGGCGCCACCAGGGGCCACCCCACTGGCCATGGCGTAGGTTTGGGGGGGGACGCTAGGTACTAGTCCCAATCAATATTTAGAATAAGCAAAATGACGCGTCCCGTATCAAACCAATGCAGACGCGATGCACAAGATTGCGTTTTAGCGGCGCTTTGCTGCCAAAGCGACGGAGTCTCGAGAACATGCGCTGGAAACTTGCGCGTTTTTTTAAAAACATGTCGAGCTCGCGTCCACAGTTTGAACGCAAGAGGATTTCCAGATATAGGGCTGAAATGAAAAAAAATGGTATCATGAGTGGGTCTGTCCAGTAACTTAAGATGAACCTAAGACAAACTGCACCCTTTGCAGAGAAGCATTTCAGTGTCTCTGACTGTCTGACTTAAAGCATGCGATGACAGACACATCCGTGAACTAATGGTAAAGGTAGGCCTATTGTTTTTTAAATGGATAATATAATATTTCATACATTATCAGAGCTTGGCAGACTTATTTTTCTAGACATTAGAACGGTTAATTAATATATTATAGCATATTAATGTTATCAATTTATCATTTAGCAGTTTGATATTTAAAAAATATTTAGATTAAAATGGGACAAATAATTACATAATAATATAGTCATAATAGTAAATTAATAAAGAGGATTAAACATGTTTGAATTTCAGAATTGTCAGTAAAGTGGTTACTGGTTCAGAATGACTGCTTAAAGAGACAGTGCACCCAAAAAAAATCTGTCATAATTTCCTCACCCTCAAGTTGTTCCAAACCTGTATGCATTTCTTTATGTAGAACACATATGAAGACAAATTCCTACCATGGAAGTCAATGTTGCCCCCAAAGCAAACATTTGGTTACAAACGTTCTTCAAAATATAGTCTTTTATGTTCAACAGAATGAAGAAACTCATACAGGTTTGGAGCATCATGAGGGAGAGTAAATGATGACAGAAATTTCATTTTTGGGTGAACTATTCCTTTAAAGTACACCAATACAGGCTTCTAAAGAGTTCTTCAGAAATAAATAAAATAATCAAAAGTAAAATAATTTAAAATGTGTTCTGTTGCAAGTTTACATACTTGATTCCATGTTTGTTGTTGAGCTGCTGTCATTGTTTCATTGTCACTCTTATCACTCTTTAATTGCCAAGTGCATAAATTATTTTCAAAAACGGATTCAAAACTGATTTGGAAAAAAAAACATACACACAAAATAACTTATTTTCAATATAAAAAGTGATTGTGGACTGGATATTTTTTGACCTTTTATTACAGTCTTGGACATGTCACTGGCTCTGATGCATTGTTAGTTTGTGTGCAGCATTAGATTTACATTTTTTTTAATCCTTCATTTGTATGCAGTTATTCTATACAAATGCCAGAAACTAAGCTTCTTTTTTTCTTCAGCACAGGCCTATCTAAAGGGGTAATGGTGCCACCTGGTTATCAACTGTAAAAATTACACATTTTACCTCTTCCCAACTGGGAAAACCACCAACAATCAAGAATGCATGATTATATGGTGTCATGGCTTTCCAATAATTTTTTTTGGGCTATAATTGAAGTCAATGGGGCAAAAACAGCCACGAACAGTAAATGAGGGAGAAAAAAATCTGATGCGGCACAAAAACTAACAATGCATCAAAGCTAAAGTTGTTACAAATCTTTGACATGCCCAAGACTTTTTTATATGTATTTTATATTTAAAATAAGTCATTTTGTGTGTATGTTTTTTTTTTTTTTCAAATCCGTTTTGAAAATCATTTATGAACTTGGAAAATAAAGAGTATTATTATTTTGGTACTGGATAATTTGAACTGAAGAGCCTCATAAATTAATAGACTTATTAATAAACTTTGCGCGCTCAAACAGCAACAGGTCAGCTCATGCCCGTCAGTCAACGATTTCAAAAGAAGTTAACGTTAGAAGACGATGACTACTGGTAAGTAAATAAGTAAAAAATATATTTTTTAGTAAAAGACGACGTGGAATTATGTGTCGTGATGTGCTACAGGCCGGTTTACTACACCATAGATGTACAGAATACAATTCTGAAATTATGGTTTCTAGTTTTGGTGTGCCACCCCAAGATTTTAAGTGGCCCCATCTGGCCACCCCTATGAAAAATTTCTGGAGGCGCCACTGGTTGCGACTATGCAAAGTCTTCTCTTCATAGTGTCAGTTAAGCATTCATAAACAACTTTTCGTGCTTTTTACACCAAGTGAGTGGCTCTTCATTTCTTTGAATCAGGGGCTCTGCTAAGTAACTCCTCATTGCTTCCATTGCTTCTGATGTGGCATTCCTGACAGTAAATGAATTAGCCACCCGCTCATCAAAGTCCCCCCACACTGAATCCTGCTCAGAAGAGGTGATAGGAAGCCTATGCTCAGCATGAGGTTCATTCACCTGCCTGCTGGAGCCGAGTGCTGAAGCTGCAGCAGTTATACTCTTGCAGGCCTCATCTACTGCTGCTGGATCGGGAAAGCCTTTCTGCTTAAATCTTGGGTCAAGCAGGGTTGACTCAGCCAACAAGCTAAAGAATTCAATTCGGTGAAAACGTTGTTGCATATCAGCAGCCAATGAATTCTAGGGGTGGCTGACGCGAAACTGCCGTTTCGACGCTGTATCGAGATCCTGAAGCGCAGATGTGTCGAAACACTGCTCCGAGCTGTGATTCGACACACCCATGTCACGTGACTATGGCTAAATGAAGCACTGAGGTGTTTAATCAGGTGCGCCTGTCTATTATGAAATAACTATTTTTCATCTGCAGTCCCTATAGGCAGATAACAGAAAAATAACAGACAGTCAACAATCATACAACATCATTCACATTCACCAAAAAAAAAACAAAAAAAAAAACAAAACAAAAAAAACAATACACAAATGGCAAGACATTGTTCATTCACCTCTATACTACATTCAGATTTACAGTGTAAGTGTACATGTACAATCGATAAATGTATGACAGTTAAATATGAGTACACCTCTGGGTTTTTTTAAGAGTTAAGCAGTCTCCTTTGACATAGGCCCGTGTACCACCTCTACTGTCAAGTCTTTGAAAAAAGCCATGCAGTGGAGGGGGAGCAAGATTATGTAGCCTAATATTTTGTATACTAAACAAGTGTACTTAAAACGTTTGAAATGATCAAAGCTTAAAAATGTATGCCTCTCTAAAATATCACAATGATGAAATGACAATGCTTTTTTTTTAATCAAAAACGAAATCTCGTACCACATCTGGTGTAGGAGCATTTCCATTTGGAAACAGCACATAAAGTGAGATGTGTGTATTGTGTATTGTATTGGCCCAGAATGCATGATCCATTAACTTAATTTTCAGTAATTTTCCCTCATTTGTATGTAGGCCACTTGCTGAAAAAGATTTGTTTTTAATCATTTTTTCAAAGGCTGGAAATTATATGTAAAAAAAAAAAAAAAGTCGACTAAGTCCTTCAACAGCAGAGCAATTCATATTTTTGGAATAAAAATGTTATGTATTGTGGCTTTATTTCTTTTATTACAGTTAATTTTTCATGACAAAAAACAAACAAACAAAAAAAACAAACAAACAAACAAACATGTAATTTACAATGAGGAGGCTACAGGTTACAAAACCAAGTAGTTGTCAGACAGATGTTAAAAATGTATTTTTTACATAGTAGATCACTTTCAGATCAATACACGCCAGTGTCCACTAGATGGCGTCATGGTCACGGGTGTCGGGTGTTGTTTCGAAGCTTCGGCACATTTGCTTCAACTGTTTCAGTGCTTCACGAAGCCTCGGCCTGCCCATCACTAATGAATTCACCATAGCCGAAATGGAGTCGTTGACAGTCAGACTTTTAAGCTGTTTCCGGATGACTTTTTGTAGCCCCCTTGCAATTAAAATAACTTTAGATGCTGTCACATACCTGAGATGGAAGCAAAAAAATAAAATAAAATAAAAACATGTAAATTGTATTTAGAAAAAATAAATCTTGGACAATGATTAAAATGCCCCATAAATCAGATTTTTTTTATTAATGTAAAGATTAATTTATATTATAATGCACAAACCTTTCTGCACTGATTTCAGCTGTAACTTCTTCGAAAGGTCTTAAGATCTTGCAGGCTCTGTTCACAATATCCCACTCATCAGTGGAGAAGAGCCCGTACGGCCCATACAAGGACCTTCCGTTTTATTAACGTCAAGTGGACCCATACTCGAAAAAAACTCTCCGAAACTTGTGAGAAACCTGAAGGAGTATTTTTAACACAGAAATACTCCATCAAACGTCCAACATTAGTTTTTGAAACTTTGTCTATGTTTAGGATGGGAATCCAAGTCTTTAACAGTGTAAAAAGCTCAGTATGCATGAAACAGCATTTCACCCCCCCCTTTAAGAAAATGTAATCTTCTGAGGTCCATTTGTAGTAACTGTTTAAGGCGATTTGACGATTTCAGTCATCATACAGTAGCCAGCACTTACCCCCTTTCATAAAGCGCGCGTGCCTCTCACTCTCACACTGGTCGCTGTGGTTAATTTGACGGAAGTCACGCGCGTGACGCATGGACACGCAGGACTGATTATTCATCTTAGCCAATCACGTTGACAGGAAAATAAATAAATATAATGTAGCAACAGCAGGTTTAGGGAAAATAGCGAAGTAAAAGTACCGATACAGTACTTAAAATGTACTCAAGTAAAAGTAAAAGTAGACTGTTTTAAACTACTTAAAGTACAATTCCTGAGAAAAACTACTCAATTACAGTAACGAGAGTATTTGTAATTAGTTACTTTACACCACTGGTTGCCTTGCTTTGCTTCACTGACTTTATCTTCTTACCAAAAAAAAACAAGAATTAATAAATTAGTATCTATCCACTTTTATTCTTTCTCTACCCTCTTTATGGTCTCTACCTGATCTCTACCCTCTTTATGGTCTCTACCCTCTTTATAGTCTCTACCCGATCTCTACCCTCTTTATAGTCACTACCTGATCTCTACCCTCTTTATAGTCTCTACCCGATCTCTACCCTCTTTATGGTCTCTACCCGATCTCTACCCTCTTTATAGTCTCTACCTGATCTCTACCCTCTTTATAGTCTCTACCTGATCTCTACCCTCTTTATAGTCTCTACCCGATCTCTACCCTCTTTATAGTCTCTACCTGATCTCTACCCTCTTTATAGTCTCTACCTGATCTCTACCCTCTTTATAGTCTCTGCCTGATCTCTACCCTCTTTATAGTCTCTACCTGATCTCTACCCTCTTTATAGTCTCTACCTGATCTCTACCCTCTTTATGGTCTCTACCCGATCTCTACCCTCTTTATAGTCTCTACCCGATCTCTACCCTCTTTATGGTCTCTACCTGATCTCTACCCTCTTTATGGTCTCTACCCTCTTTATAGTCTCTACCCGATCTCTACCCTCTTTATGGTCTCTACCTGGTCTCTACACTCTTTATGGTCTCTACCCTCTTTATAGTCTCTACCCGATCTCTACCCTCTTTATAGTCACTACCTGATCTCTACCCTCTTTATAGTCTCTACCTGGTCTCTACACTCTTTATGGTCTCTACCCGATCTCTACCCTCTTTATAGTCTCTACCTGATCTCTACCCTCTTTATAGTCTCTACCTGATCTCTACCCTCTTTATAGTCTCTACCTGATCTCTACCCTCTTTATAGTCTCTACCCGATCTCTACCCTCTTTATAGTCTCTACCTGATCTCTACCCTCTTTATAGTCTCTACCTGATCTCTACCCTCTTTATAGTCTCTACCCGATCTCTACCCTCTTTATAGTCTCTACCTGATCTCTACCCTCTTTATGGTCTCTACCCGATCTCTACCCTCTTTATAGTCTCTACCCGATCTCTACCCTCTTTATGGTCTCTACCCGATCTCTACCCTCTTTATAGTCTCTACCCGATCTCTACCCTCTTTATAGTCTCTACCTGATCTCTACCCTCTTTATAGTCTCTACCCGATCTCTACCCTCTTTATAGGCTCTACCTGATCTCTACCCTCTTTATAGTCTCTACCCGATCTCTACCCTCTTTATAGTCTCTACCCGATCTCTACCCTCTTAATAGTCTCTACCCGATCTCTACCCTCTTTATAGTCTCTACCCGATCTCTACCCTCTTTATAGTCTCTACCCGATCTCTACCCTCTTTATAGTCTCTACCCGATCTCTACCCTCTTTATAGTCTCTACCCGATCTCTACCCTCTTTATAGTCTCTACCCGATCTCTAACCTCTTTATAGTCTCTACCCGATCTCTACCCTCTTTATAGTCTCTACCCGATCTCTACCCTCTTTATGGTCTCTACCCGATCTCTACCCTCTTTATGGTCTCTACCCGATCTCTACCCTCTTTATAGTCTCTACCCGATCTCTACCCTCTTTATGGTCTCTACCTGATCTCTACCCTCTTTATGGTCTCTACCCGATCTCTACCCTCTTTATGGTCTCTACCCGATCTCTACCCTCTTTATAGTCTCTACCCGATCTCTACCCTCTTTATAGTCTCTACTCGATCTCTACCCTCTTTATAGTCTCTACCCGATCTCTACCCTCTTTATAGTCTCTACCCGATCTCTACCCTCTTTATAGTCTCTACCCGATCTCTAACCTCTTTATTGTCTCTACCTGATCTCTACCCTCTTTATAGTCTCTACCCGATCTCTACCCTCTTTATAGTCTCTACCCGATCTCTACCCTCTTTATAGTCTCTACCCGATCTCTAACCTCTTTATAGTCTCTACCTGATCTCTACCCTCTTTATAGTCTCTACCCGATCTCTACCCTCTTTATAGTCTCTACCCGATCTCTACCCTCTTTATAGTCTCTACCCGATCTCTACCCTCTTTATAGTCTCTACCCGATCTCTACCCTCTTTATAGTCTCTACCCGATCTCTACCCTCTTTATAGTCTCTACCTGATCTCTACCCTCTTTATGGTCTCTACCCGATCTCTACCCTCTTTATGGTCTCTACCCGATCTCTACCCTCTTTATAGTCTCTACCCGATCTCTACCCTCTTTATAGTCTCTACTCGATCTCTACCCTCTTTATAGTCTCTACCCGATCTCTACCCTCTTTATAGTCTCTACCCGATCTCTACCCTCTTTATAGTCTCTACCCGATCTCTAACCTCTTTATAGTCTCTACCTGATCTCTACCCTCTTTATAGTCTCTACCCGATCTCTACCCTCTTTATAGTCTCTACCCGATCTCTACCCTCTTTATAGTCTCTACCCGATCTCTACCCTCTTTATAGTCTCTACCCGATCTCTACCCTCTTTATAGTCTCTACCCGATCTCTACCCTCTTTATAGTCTCTACCCGATCTCTACCCTCTTTATAGTCTCTACCTGATCTCTACCCTCTTTATAGGCTCTACCTGATCTCTACCCTCTTTATAGTCTCTGCCTGATCTCTACCCTCTTTATAGTCTCTACCTGATCTCTACCCTCTTTATAGTCTCTACCTGATTGCCTAATCCTAACCCATCCTCTGAACCTAATCCTGAACCTACAAATATTGGGGATGTAATAAGAATTCGGCACAGCACCTGTTCAAATAACTTGCCACGTAGCCTACTGGAAATGCTTAAAACGTTATTTATTTATTTATTATTAAATAGGCCTCCATTTTTATTAAAATGCGAAAAACTGTAATTTTAGTTAGGTTTATTGTGCATGCAGATTGTATTTTAAATCAGAGAGTTTATAATGACAATAAACAAAGACTGGTTTGGGCTTCTCTTTCTATATACTTCAGACATAAAGAACATCTGTGTTTGTGAGTCAGTGTGTGCAGGTGCAAAACAAAATGACACCATTAATTTGAGCGAATGAAAAGGCAATAATCAGCACAATGTGTTTACGAAATATCTTTAATAGAATGTTTTTAATATGCAGTGACACACAGATTACTTACCTGAATTTTTTAAATATAATAACATGACAATCAATGACAAATAATGACATCAAAGTAGTCCCACCCGTCCCACCCGCATAATTATGCCTATGCCCCTGTGCTAAAACACACATGTGGAAGAGGCGGAATGGATAAATAACTCAAACAATAAAAGAGGATTTCTATAAGCCCATTAATGGCATGTTTGTGTGACGAAGGCTCAGGTTGGTCGGGATCCATGTGCAGTTTATTTAAATAACACAGTATCAGAGTACAAACAGGCTTAGATTGAATCACCAGGCAGAACAGCAGTGTCAGAGGAAGGGCAGAGAGAATCGTCAGAACAAGCATAAGTTGACAGTGTGTGTGTGTTTGAGAGAGTGAGTGTGTGTGTAATTGTGAGTGTATGAGTGATTGTGTTGTGTGAGATTGTGTATATGTGTTTTGTGAGAGTGATTGTGTGTGAGTGAGAGAAAGTGTGTGTGTGGGTGTGTGTGATGGGTAGGTTTAGGGGCTGTGTGTGGGTGTGGGTGTGGGTGTGTTCGTTCACTGATTAACTGTCACTGTGTGTGTTTTGTAGTGTGGATCATGGAGGAGAGATCAGGATTACTGCAGGACTACACAAATGTACGTCTAAATACACACTCACTCACTCACTCACTCACTCACTCACACACTCACTCACTCACTCACTCACTCACTCACTCACTCACACACACACTCACACACACACTCACACACTCACACACACACTCACACACACACTCACACACACACTCGCTCGCTCACTCACTCACACACCCATTCACTCACAACACACACACACACACACACACATGTTGGTCTATGTGGTTTACAGGGACTCTCCATAGGCGTAATGGTTTTTATACTGTACAAACCGTATTTTCTATCCCCTTACACTGCCCCTGCCCCTAAACCTACCCATCACAGGAAACATTCTGCATTTGTACTTTCTCAAAAAAACATCATTTAGTATGTTTTTAAGGCCATTTGAATTATGAGGACATTTGATATGTCCTCATAAACCACATTTATAGTGTAATACCAGTGTAATACCCATGTAGTTATACAAATTTGTGTCCTCATAAACCACATAAACAGGCTCACACTGTCCCTACCCCTATATCTACCCAACACACACACACACACACACACACACACACACACACACACACACACACACACACACACACACACACACACACACACACCCTGTATGATTTATAAGTGTTTTGAAAAGTGGGGACATGGGGTAATGCTCATGTCATTATACACATGTGTGTCCGGATATGTCACAAAACACACACACACACACACACACTAGTGCTGCAACGACGCGTCGACGTCATCGTTTACTTCGACTACAAAAATATGCCGACGTGTGTGAAATGCGTGTCACGCTGTTTGTTTACGTCTCGCGTAATGGCATACAGGGAACAGAGAAAGTAGCATTCTATCACAAAAACAGAGACCACTGTTATCAAAAGTATGGGAATACTTTAAACAGAGGACAAATAAAATGGCCCCTTGTTCCCTTTGCAAAACCGATATGGTGTACCACGGCAGCACAACTGCGATGCGCGAGCACCTCAGAGGAAAACATCTCGGCGCTCTCCGGTGTTACGGTTTAACTGGTTTTCGTGTGATCTGGTGACTAACTTCCTGGTTCAGATATTCGGATATTCTTGTGAATATTAAACGACAGCGCGGCGCGAGACAACAGTCACAAACCACCGAGCACCCGAATCAGCTCCAGATCTCTGGAAACCATGTTAAACCATAGCAGAACCCTGACTACACTTTATGGTTTGTGACACACACACTACCCCTATCCCTAAATCTACCCAACACACACACACACACACACACACACACACACACACACACACACACACACACACACACACTACCCCTACATGTACCCAACACACACACACAATGATTTTGAAAAGTGGGGACATGGGTAATGTCCTCATAAGTCACCCTCTTCTGTAATACACACACACACACACACACACACACACACACACACACACACACACACACACACACACACACAGTCTCTACCCCTAAATCTACCCAACAGACACACACACACACACACACACACAGTCCCTACCCCTAAACCCATCACTCACACACACACACACACACACACTGTCCCTACCCCTAAACCCATCACACACACACACACACAATGATTTTGAAAAGTGGGGACATGGTGTAATGCCCATGTCATTATACACATGTGTGTCCTGATATGACACAAAACAAACACACAGACTCACACACACACACACACACACACACACACACTACCCCTACATGTACCCAACACACACACACACAATGATTTTGAAAAGTGGGGACATGGGTAATGTCCTCATAAGTCACCCTCTTCTGTAATACACACACACACACACACACACACACACACACACACACACTACCCCTATCCCTAAATCTACCCAACACACACACACACACACACACACACACACACACACACACACACACACTACCCCTATCCCTAAATCTACCCAACACACACACACACACACACACACACACACTACCCCTACATGTACCCAACACACACACACACAATGATTTTGAAAAGTGGGGACATGGGTAATGTCCTCATAAGTCACCCTCTTCTGTAATACACACACACACTGTCCCTACCCCTAAACCCATCACTCACACACACACACACACGCACACTGTCCCTACCCCTAAACCCATCACACACACACACACACACACACACACACACACACACACACACACACACACACACACACACACAATGATTTTGAAAAGTGGGGACATGGGTAATGTCCTCATAAGTCACCCTCTTCTGTAATACACACACACACAGACACACACACTACCCCTATCCCTAAATCTACCCAACACACACACACACACACACACATTGGTCCTCATTTATCAAAAGTGCGTACACCAAATTTCCAGCGTACACCTTGCGTACACCCAAACCCACGGTGACTTTGAGATTTTTTCAATATGGACGTTGGCGTACGGCACGCTCAAATCCTCCGCCAGCTCAGGAGGTGGTGTACGCACGTTTGAGTTAGTGGGGAAATGCGCAGAAAAACAATTCCTAACACCACAAAACGCACTGACAAGATATGCTATATGACCCACTGTTAAAAACCACAACAACAACATTTAGTGTTTATTTTTGTGCAACATGAACGTCAATGTTTAATTTGTGTGACTTTACCAAAGCGTTTGATCTGTAGGCATATGTATTCCTCCAGTCGCGAGCCTGTGCACTTTATCTGACGTTTCAGGCCCGCCTGGCCCGGCAGCTGCGCACGCACTGGGACTAAAATAATTCAGACTGACAAAATAATAAAAATGACCTTCTTCTTTTAAATAATAATAAAATCAATAAAAACGACATTCTTCTTCTAAATAACAAGCGTCATTAAGAATAATAATCATAATAATAATAAGAAGAAGAATCTTAC
Source organism: Pseudorasbora parva (assembly GCF_024679245.1). Taxonomy (NCBI): domain Eukaryota; kingdom Metazoa; phylum Chordata; class Actinopteri; order Cypriniformes; family Gobionidae; genus Pseudorasbora; species Pseudorasbora parva. Next base: position 5,507,271 of record NC_090191.1, read on the forward strand.
AAATTGTCATGTAATTATTAATGTGAATGAATCTTACTCCACATCACATCATCATCACTATTGTACACCCCAATACATGTGCCGTGATACGAAATTAAATGCTAATTGTTTCAAAACGTGCTGTAAAATAATGCAGTGATGGTAATTTATCATCCAAACAGCTTTAAACTGCTGGAGTGCGCTTCTCAACCTCCACACTGTTAAGAGTACTCGTAATTTGGGTCCATATTTTGTTTTTGTAGGTGCCTTTATTCCCACTCTTTAAACTCCCAAATAAAACAATTTCGTTTTTTTTTCTTTCTTTTTTTTCCCACTTCCCTGGTGATGGTCTCGATGGGCGCGTCTCAATCATCTCACTAGTTCACTAGTCAGAGCACTGATCAGGGAGTCAGCCCATTGACTTATGTCCTAATCAGTGTCCTGACTAGTGGACTAGTGAGATGATTGAGCGCGCCCGATCTCCACGTCGGAGAAGTTTCGCTTCTTTGCCGTCTTCTGTTTGTCCATGGCGTAAAATGAGGGCGTGGGGGAGGCGGAGACTTGAATATATAGGGGCGTGTTATTCTAATGACGATCGTTTTCAGCCGCCACATTTATTAAGGGCAAGTATTGCGTACACCTGGATTGCAGAGGTGCGCACAGCTTCATAAATCAGGCGGTGAGAGGAGTGTAAGCATAATCTTACACCAACATATACACCAGTTTCTACGCAAGATTGATAAATGAGGGCCACTGTCCCTACCCCTAAACCCATCACACACACACACACACACACACACACACACACACACACACACACACACACACACACACAATGATTTTGAAAAGTGGGGACATGGGTAATGTCCTCATTAGTCACCCTCTTCTGTAATACACACACACACAGACACACACACACACACACACACACACACACACACTGTCCCTACCCCTAAATCTACCCAACAGACACACACACACACACACACAGTCCCTACCCCTAAACCCATGACTCACACACACACACACACACACTGTCCCTATCCCTAAACCCATCACACACACACACACACACACACACACACACAATGATTTTGAAAAGTGGGGACATGGGTAATGTCCTCATAAGTCACCCTCTTCTGTAATACACACACACAGACACACACACACACACACAGACACACACACTACCCCTATCCCTAAATCTACCCAACACAAACACATACACACACACACACACACACACACACGCATACTGTCCCTACCCCTAAACCCATCACACACACACACACACACACACACAATGATTTTGAAAAGTGGGGACATGGGTAATGTCCTCATAAGTCACCCTCTTCTGTAATACACACATACACAGACACACACACTACCCCTATCCCTAAATCTACCCAACACACACACACACACACACACACACAGACAGAACAGACCTGAGAGTCGAGCGCTGAGCTGCAGATGAGATGAGATTTATAGACAGGATAAGAATCATAAATCAGGCTCAGACCTGAGAGTCGAGCGCTGAGCTACAGATGAGATGAGATTTATAGACAGGATAAGAATCATAAATCAGGCTCAGACCTGAGAGTCGAGCGCTGAGCTGCAGATGAGATGAGATTTATAGACAGAATAAGAATCATAAATCAGGCTCAGACCTGAGAGTCGAGCGCTGAGCTACAGATGAGATGAGATTTATAGACAGGATAAGAATCATAAATCAGGCTCAGACCTGAGAGTCGAGCGCTGAGCTGCAGATGAGATGAGATTTATAGACAGGATAAGAATCATAAACCAGGCTCAGACCTGAGAGTCGAGCGCTGAGCTGCAGATGAGATGAGATTTATAGACAGGATAAGAATCATAAATCAGGCTCAGACCTGAGAGTCGAGCGCTGAGCTGCAGATGAGATGAGATTTATAGACAGAATAAGAATCATAAATCAGGCTCAGACCTGAGAGTCGAGCGCTGAGCTGCAGATGAGATGAGATTTATAGACAGGATAAGGATCATAAATCAGGCTCAGACCTGAGAGTCGAGCGCTGAGCTACAGATGAGATGAGATTTATAGACAGGATAAGAATCATAAATCAGGCTCAGACCCGAGAGTTGAGCGCTGAGCTGCAGATGAGATGAGATTTATAGACAGGATAAGAATCATTAATCAGGCTCAGACCTGAGAGTCGAGCGCTGAGCTGCAGATGAGATGAGATTTATAGACAGGATAAGAATCATAAATCAGGCTCAGACCTGAGAGTCGAGCGCTGAGCTGCAGATGAGATGAGATTTATAGACAGGATAAGAATCATAAATCAGGCTCAGACCTGAGAGTCGAGCGCTGAGCTGCAGATGAGATGAGATTTATAGACAGGATAAGAATCATAAATCAGGCTCAGACCTGAGAGTTGAGCGCTGAGCTGCAGATGAGTTGAGATTTATAGACAGGATAAGGATCATAAATCAGGCTCAGACCTGAGAGTCGAGCGCTGAGCTGCAGATGAGTTGAGATTTATAGACAGGATAAGAATCATAAATCAGGCTCAGACCTGAGAGTCGAGCGCTGAGCTACAGATGAGATGAGATTTATAGACAGGATAAGAATCATAAATCAGGCTCAGACCTGAGAGTCGAGCGCTGAGCTGCAGATGAGATGAGATTTATAGACAGGATAAGAATCATAAATCAGGCTCAGACCTGAGAGTCGAGCGCTGAGCTGCAGATGAGATGAGATTTATAGACAGGATAAGAATCATAAATCAGGCTCAGACCTGAGAGTTGAGCGCTGAGCTGCAGATGAGATGAGATTTATAGACAGGATAAGGATCATAAATCAGGCTCAGACCTGAGAGTCGAGCGCTGAGCTGCAGATGAGATGAGATTTATAGACAGGATAAGAATCATAAATCAGGCTCAGACCTGAGAGTCGAGCGCTGAGCTACAGATGAGATGAGATTTATAGACAGGATAAGAATCATAAATCAGGCTCAGACCTGAGAGTCGAGCGCTGAGCTACAGATGAGATGAGATTTATAGACAGGATAAGAATCATAAATCAGGCTCAGATCTGCTGCTGGAGATGAGTTTGGGGAAACTGTCAGATCTGAACTCAAGAGAGTTTCTGTAAGAATAATGTTAATGTTTTCCAGTGTTCATTATCAGATGAGATTCATAATTCCTGACTGTGATGTTTTCTCTTCATCAGATTATCAGAAGTTCACTCTGGATCCGAACACAGCGAATAAACGCCTCCGTCTGTCTGAGGGGAACACAGAGATTACACTCACTGGCACACTCCAGCCGTATCCTGATCATCCAGACAGATTTGATGAGCATCAGCAGGTGTTGTGTCAAGAGAGTGTGTGTGGAGAGAGTGTGTGTGGAGAGAGTGTGTGTGGACGCTGCTACTGGGAGATTGAGTGGAGAGGTTATTATGTGTGTATATCAGTGTCATATAAGAGCATCGGCAGGAAGAGACGGGGTGATGAGTGTTGGTTTGGAGGCAATGATCAGTCCTGGTGTTTGGGCTGCTCTCCCTTCAGTTACTCATTCAAACACAATAACACACTCATTGAACTCCCTGTAGAGCCCATCAGCATTAGAACAGATCCCAGTAGAGGAGTGTTTGCTGATATCTATAGAGTAGGAGTGTATGTGGATCCCAGAGCAGGAACTCTGTCCTTCTACAGCGTCTCTGGAGACACAATGAGCCTCATCCACTCAGTCCAGACCACATTCACACACACACTCTATCCTGGGTTTAGGGTTTATTTGGGATCATCAGTGAAACTGTGTTGAGGAGTCAGAGCAGACTGATGAGAGATTCTACCCATAATGCTTTGAGCTCACGATAAACCACTGACTGTGAGATGATATAGAGGCTCTTACTCTCTCTTCATCACAAACGTGTGTGTGTGTGTGTGTGTGTGTGTGTGTGTGTGTGTGTGTGTGAGAGAGAGAGAAGAAAAACTTCATTTAGATTTTATTTTCAAGAAAACAAGAAAAAATATCTCGTCATTTTACATTTCTATCTATCTATCTATCTATCTATCTATCTATCTATCTATCTATCTATCTATCTATCTATCTATCTATCTATCTATCTATCTATCATCTCATCTCCATCTATCTATCTATCTATCTATCTATCTATCTATCTATCTATCTATCTATCTATCATCTCCATCTATCTATCTATCTATCTATCTATCTATCTATCTATCTATCTATCTATCTATCTATCTATCTATCTCATAGCAACCACCC